>NC_056739.1:1654923152-1655168152 GCF_019279795.1 Protopterus annectens | reverse complement strand
ATTGCATTTGCTTGTAGCTGTTATATATTTAGGTATATTTATGAACGCATATGTGTGTGTGTGTGTGTGTGTGTGTGTGTGTGTGTGTGTGTGTGTGTGTGTGTGTGTGTGTGTATGTGTGTGTGTATGTGTGTATGTATATATATATATATATATATATATATATATATGGGTCTACCTGACAACGTCGACAAGCCACAACACCGACAACCAGTTTACCGACACCACATAACCGACAGTCCACAAGATCGAAAAGCCACAACATCGACAACCATTTTACCGACAGCACATCAAAACAAATCCCCTGTCCAAAAAGCACACACACAACACAACAACACCAAAATCCTTACAAACCCACACTAAACCTCACATACACAACTATCTACAACCTTAACCCAAACCCTAACCCTAAGGTCCGTCACTATCACACACTTACCTAACCCCAGCCTAACCCTAACTCACTTAACCGCTAACCCAAAGACTATCACTACCGCACACTTACCTAACCCGCCCCTAACCCTAACTCACTTAACCCGCCCTAACCCAAAGACTATCACTACCGCACTTACCTAACCAGCGCCTAACCCTAACTCACTTAACCCTTCTTAAAGACTATCACTACGCACACTTACCTAACCGCCTCTAACCTAACTCACTTAACCGCCCTAACCCAAAGACCGTCAATATCGCACACTTACCTTACTCGCACCCTAACGTCCGTCACTACCGCATACTTACACAGCCTTTTCCCATGTCGGTGTTCTCAGCGTCGGTGTTTTCATCCATCGGTCTTCTCAATCGTCGATCTTCTGGCGTCGGTAAACTGGTTGTCGATGTTGTGGCTTGTCGACGTTGTCAGGTAGACCCATATATATATATATATATATATATATATATATATATATACTTTTATATATACATATGTATGCATTTATACACTTTTCTATATATATGTGTGTATGTATATATGTATATATTTTACATGGATATCTCTATAGATATATTTTGTGTATATCTGTCCACATATATGCATCACCATACATCAATCCATGTATATATATATAAAACCTGACTGATTCTACCGAATCTTTTCCTTACTGTTGAATTACTCTACTGACTGTTATGTTTGGAAAAGCAGCAGCATTTTGCATAGCTCACATGGTGTAGTGGTATATTGCCCTGTCTATGGTGTGCAAGGTTCAAGACTTAAAAGGGCTGATGCTTTTGTTGCAAGGCAGAACAGTTGCTGCTGGAGACAGAGGGATAAGGGCAATATTTCAAAGCTGTCCCTATTTTGGACCCCTTGACCCCCTATTTTGATATCCTTTGGACAGATTGTTACAGTAAGAGGTTTGGTGTGTGGATCTGATGTGCAACCCCAGTACATATCTATGTAGACAGGGTTCCTATCAGATAGTCGAACTTCTGCAAATTCGAACCTCATATGTTCTCAGTAAGTACTCAGGGTTCCATATTAGGTCCTCTCCTTTTTTCCATTTTTATTAATGACCTTCAGTCAGCAATTCCACACACTACCTGCATTCAATATGCAGATGACTCTACTATTATCTGCTCAGTCACTTCTCAAACCGAACTACAGACCCTTACCCAGAAAGCATTTAATACTGTTGAAGAATGGTTCACAAACCGTTGCCTCCTCCTAAACCCAAAAAAACTAAACTGCTACTCTTCTCACCAACCCGTAAGTCCACCCCCATACATTTCACACTTACATCTAACAATGGTACTCTTATTTCTCCCGACCCTACTACCAAACTCCTAGGAATAACAATAGACAATAACCTCAACTTTGATAGTCATATTAACAGTACAATAAAAACAGTCAACAAGAAACTAGGATCCCTGTATAGAATCAAACCCTTTCTTTCACCAGTAGCCAGGACTGCTATAGCCAGAACTCACCTAATCTCTACTTTACTCTATGCTTCACCCATTTATACGAATCTTTCTAAAAACAACCTCAACAAACTGTCAGTATCCTATAATAATATTGCCAGATTTGCTACTGACTCTCCTTTCAGAACTCATCACTGCCTTAATTTAAAACAACTTGATTGGCTAGAATTTCTACACCATCTCCAATTTCTACAGCTTACTATAGCCCACAAGATGCTGTATCAACCCACCAATACTCTCTAGCCTCTTTACCCACTACAATAATCCAAAAAATTTACGCTCATCAAACAAACTACTGTTTAACACTTGCAGATCCGACAACTCAGCAGGTGACTCCCTGTTCTCTAATACTGTTGAAAAGCTATGGAAATTACTACCCACTAAACTCACAACTCTGTCTTCTCTTACACGTTTTAAAAAGAAACTCAAACTATACCTCAATACACACTGGTTATGTTCCTGCACTAATCCTGACTAACTTTCTTACTTCTCACCAATAACTACCATATATCATAGTCTAACCCTTATAGTTTCCTTTTACCATGAAACTGCTAATGAATTTCATAAATATATGTATATAACATCCTCTTATTAATATTATTCCTTGCAGTTTACTGTCCTTGCTATGAGCAGTCAGAATATGGTAGTTAGTATTTTTCTAACAATGTTCAAATATTTGCTATTTTTTGAAGAAAAAAAAATTATTTTTTAGTTCTAATTACAATTTTTATTTTGTATTTTTGTATGTATCTTTACTGTTATTTCCTTCTTTATTGTATTTTGTAAGTTTCTTGGAGCTTTTCTCCCCGGGCCTCTACTGAAAATGGACATGTATCCAGTTAGACTAGCCCGGTCAACAAATGTAAAATAAAATAAATTAAATAAAATAAATAAATAAATAAATAAATATGGTTGCGACCATAAGTTCGAATTTGCAGAAGTTCGAGCATTTCAATGGAAATCTCTATAAGGGGAGGTTTTCATTTTGTTCAATGTGGTGCGATCTTGGAGTTGGTATATTTAAGTACCAGGGTATGTCGAGGTGCAGGGGCTTGCCCTCTAGAACAGTTTATTTTGTTTTCTTTTCTTTTTTTGTTTTTTTATCCATAGTCGAAGTTTTTTAACTTCAAGCAGGATGGTTCGAGCATTCTGTGTTCAAAGTTATTAAACTTCGACTATGTGATATAGACCCATGTAAACACACACCTATATATATATATATATATATATATATATATATATATATATATATATATATATATCTATATATATATATATATATATATATATATATATATATATGTATATAAATATATATATATATATATATATATATATATATATATATATATATATTATATATTATATACATATATATATATATATATATATATATATATATATATATATATTGATATATATTTTTATGTATATAGATATACATATATGTATTGATTTGCTTTTCTATCTATACATGTATTTCTAAATGTATATATTTCATATGTATATCTCTACATATATTATGCATTTATTTGTCCATATGTATATGCATCTCTACAGGCATATACATTTGTGTATATATACAAAACTTGACTAATTCTACAGAATCTTTTCCCTACTGTTGAATGACTCTATTGAATATGTTTGAAAAACATCACACATTTCTGCAGCTCCAGTGGCTTAGTGGTAGATTCCTATGGCTATGGTGTACAGGGTCCTGGGTTCATGACTTACAATGGATAATTATTCTGTTGCTGGGCAGAACAAGGGCTGTTGGATACAGAGTGATTTAGGTTCTGTTAAGCAGTTATAAGCAGGTTTGAGTGGGTTTGCACGGAGCTAAGCTATGCTTACGTCTGCTTAAACACACATTAATTTTAAATAAAGAAAAGAAAAAAGGGAGACAGGAAAAGTTTGAAATGGAGCAAGCAGCGGGTATAACAAGATGAGAGGCAGCTAGGGATGTGCAGGACAGGTGTAACAAAGGACCACAGCTCTGCATTTCCTCGACAGCAACAGCTGATATGACTGTGGGCAATTTGGAAGTTAGAGCCTCACATCCCTCAGGGTGGGGTGTGGGCAACATAAAATGATGATAATTTGTGGGGTAGATTGATAAAGGGGACTGTGTCTCTGGGAAAATTTCAGAGTTATGTGTGGGATGTATTTTTTTTTTTTTGGAACAGATGCCTTTTTTTTTAAGTTGAGAGTGGGATGTTGGGGAAGGAATGTGAGTAAGTGTGGGTAGGAATGTTTGGTACTAGAGGTTGCATTTGCAGACAGACAAGACACATAAGACAGTAGACGGGGTGGTGAGTGACACATGGAGGGGAAGACACCTTGGATTGGGAGGGTGGTTGGGAATAGGATGCCCATGAGCCCCCTAGATGGTAGTAGCGGGACTAATGACCCCACTCGATGGCAGCCATCACTACTCCTTCATGGCCCCAAAGGTGGCTGTGCCAGGGGCTAAGCTGGAGGGGGCCACTGCCCCTCAAGCTACACCAGTCTTCCCTCCACCTGGCACAGTCATTCATCCAGCTCCAACTGGAGGACACAGTGCACCATGCCACAGACCTCTTTCCAGGTGACAAGATCCTCACTGTGCCCGTGTGTAGGGGGAGGAAGAGCCCTGTCCCCTGCAGTAGTTCCATCTGAGGATGGTGCATGTCCAGCAGATGAGGAAGGTTCAGGTTGAGTCCCAGATGTGCTGGAACCCGGTGCCTCAGACAGGTGGGGTGGGAGAGGTGGTTCCACTGGGATCAGCCTTTCCGAACATGCTATGGTGTGAGAATTAACAAGGTGAATTGGTTAGTCATGAACAAAACATTTAAACATTAGTCGACACAGCATGCATGGGTGTTCCAATTGACCTAGAACAGTGGAATTGTAACAGTGGCATGGCAAACAGAACACATGCAGAAATGGAATGGCAGTCAGGATTGCAACAGCATGCCGGTTATATTTATGGCAACAGGCCAACAACAATGCTTATTCAACAAGGTATGTTAGTATGCACACAGTTTCAAATATATAACTGAAGTGGAACAGGGGTCCCAACAGTACGTTTTGGTAACAACATACCCATACTACATTTTTTGCAATTATTGGAACAGATAAGTGGTGGGGGGAGAGAAAATAATTCCATTAGCAACTGCATTCAGTGATACTTCTCAATACACTACTGTTTAATACTCTGCAGTTCTGCCCTCCCTTAACCTCTACCTGGGCCATGCAGCTACTACAGCACATGCACACCTGTACATATGTACACCTGGATTACTATGGGGCAAGGTATGACAACTCTACATACATAAGTATAGGGGACTCATAGCTTTCATACTTACTGGTACAAGTAACAACGTGTTCCCTGTCCTGCTGTTCTGTAAGTGTGCTTTTGGCATACTTGTACTGTGATGTTATCTGGGTGCAGCTTTCTTGGCAATGGGTGAAACTATCCATGACAGCATGACACTTGAGAGGCTTGTATTGGCCAGACTGCATAGTGTAGATGGCTAGCCTGCTTCTGTTTGTAGGACTGGTGGCTGCTCAACAGAACATTTGTACACATTTCATACATAAACCCATCATACGGCTTCTGCAAATATTTCTTTACCTGTGGAGAAAATATCTATTCACAATAGATTAGTGTTTCTACCAATATTCAAGCTTACAGCTGTAGAACTAGAAAGACATGTTAGTATCCGTCCCTGGATTCGAACCATGGTGTGTGTGTGTGTGTGTGCAAAAGGAAGCTATACACCTAGTCCTTATCAGAGTGAGCTACTGAAAAAGTGGGGTGTGCTGCTTGAGTTATTTCTGTCTAGCACATACTTTTCTACACTCTACTTTTTTATCAAATATCTTTTTATTTGTTTTCCATAATAAGTACAACAAAAATCAGAACAAAAAAACTGCTGATGTTACTGTTTACACAATATGAGCAGATTATTAAAATTAGACATTTGGACATTTCAATAAAATGTACTTCAGTTTAGAATCAAGTCAACACACTCTACTTTTGCAGTCTGCGCCTGTCAGTGTTTCACACTTTCTTGTACATTCCGGACTACATACAGCTGAAATGCAAAGGTTACCACAAGGCAATGCTGGCAGGAACACAGTACAAGACATTACTGAGGAAAATATTTTCTTTTGCATTTTGTCGGTTATTTCAGATCTACATTCTGAACTATGCAGACAAACAGTGCTACATCACTTCCCATCAGTTACTGCATGCTGCAACAGCTACACAATTGCACTTTTTAGATACAAGACAAATGAAAGACAACAGTTTGTGGTAGTCAGCTTAATTATTTTTGGCATAACTCAGAAATCCACAGTTAGTATTACTGTATGATATGCAGAGGTGGACTGCTTCTCATTTGTAACTGTTGCAGTAGCCCTGACACAGCAGTTTCTTAGTCGGTTCTTTCATACAGCCTAATACATATCGTACTCTTCCTCTCCTCAATTGTACCTTGTTTGCTACAAAACTCTGTATTACACAGCAGCTGGCACTACTGAGTTTTAACACTGGCAGCCTGACACATGCATTTATTCAATACAGTTATAGCACAATTATATATACAGACAGTACTACCTTTACTATTTCTGATTTATTACAGCAGATATTATGAATATTTCTGTACTCACCAAACCCTTGGTGCAGTCAGACCAAGCACTGTGCATGTGGATCAATGTTTGCAGTCCTCTCATCGGCAGCTGTATGGGGAAAGAACACACAGTAAGCATACCTGTACAGTAACATATACAATTTTTAAATTATTTGCAAATACACTGACTGGATACTTACAAACTTCTGGGACATCCTTCGCTCGTGGCTTTTGGATCCACTTGGCCAAGAGCTCACCCCTTTTACACTTTAGGTCATCTTAGTGATGATACACTTGCTCACCAGTTCAGCGATTGCTAGTGGCACTGGTAAGATCATGTGTCAGATGGCTCCAGGCCTCCGCTTTGTACTGGGAGTCCTGGTACTGGCCTTGCAACAGTCTAGCTTCATGGTCTTTGGTAAGGAGTCCAACCATGACCCTGGACTACTGGATGCCCCAATGTTGTGCCTGAAAGTGAACACCCTCTCCTACTCCTGACATTGTTGCTGCCCTGATCAGACTCAAAGAGGTATGGCAATATTCCCACCTGTGCAGTTTAAATAAAGCCATTTTCCCACACTTTTCCGTGATTGGCCAATTTTTAAATATGCTAAGGTATACTTAGCTCCGTGCAAATCCACGTAGCAAGACTTAAACCAGCTAAGCAAAGCTTACAGTTGCTAAGGATTGCTTATATTTTCATGCTTAAGCAATCCTTAGCTAGTTTCAGCAGAGTTGTGGCACACTTGATGGCCCAGCAGTAGTGTTGTTGCCTCACAGCAAGAGATTTTCTGGTTCAATTCTCAGCTGGAGTGCCTTCTGAGTGGAGTCTGAATGTACTCCTTGTGTTCATGTGGGCTTTCTCTGGATACTCCTGTTTCCTCCCACATTACAAAGGCATGTGTCTGGGGTGTTTCTCCCCAGGCCTCTACTGACAATTGGCTTCATTCCAAGTTGGACTTTCTCAGTAAATAAATGTTAAATAAAATAAACTTAGCTGGCTGCAAACAATTATTTAAAAAAAAAAAAATTGAAAAATTTCTTTACATTTTCATATGGCATTTTCCCAGCCCTACACTACCATATGTGAGGCATATGACTTACAAATATCATTCCAGTTCATAAAAAATTCATTTATAACTGCTTCCACACATAAAATGTTTTGGCTAGAGCTGGGATTCAAATCGTGTATGTCCTGCATGCTAAACCAGAGCTGTAACCACTATGCTCCATCAACAATGACGGTTTCTCCTTCACAATTCTATCTGACTCTCAAACAGCATTTAAGCTGGGCTGAGCAAAGTGTTGTGGCATGCAAACCCACTGTGCTCTTCTTAAACTTTCTTTTTTATTGTAAAAAAATAAAATAAAAAGAAATAGTAAATTATTTCATATATTTATCAGCAGCTTGCAGGCATGTGGGGCAGGGATCTGGCCATTCTGGGGACAAGCATGTACTGTGTGGGCTACTTCTTAGGGATTGTGTGCTTTTTTTCCCTTATTTCAGTCTCCATGGACACTGACATGTTCAGTTTTACATTTCAGTATCCACAGACACTGAAATAATCCATAATATTAGAGCCAGACTCTATTATTATGCTACTTCCTTGTTTGAAAGTGTGGGCATGTTTAAGTGTTTGTGCAGTACTTATACATGGCCCCTGCACTCGTACATGGATCGTGTAGTTGTAGGAATACAGCAACATGTCCTCATTAATATGTAGGGTGCGCTGATGCTGTATTCCTACATGGAACAGTCCGTGCAAGAGTAGACTATTCTTGCACGGACTGTTCTTGAATCCGGGGGCACATCTGGGTATTTCTGCAGACCTCTATGAAGAGCACTCAGAACAAAATAACTTTATGAGCAAATCAAATACTTCATTGTCTTTGGTTAGGCTTTATCTTGTTTCCCTAAAGCATCTCTATCACTTCTTTCATCAAGGAAATTCTTATTTCAGCTTTTTTAAAGTGACCCACTGATCATTTTTTTCAGGAAGAATCATCTTTCTGTATGTTCCATATTTTGAATTAATTTTAATACAATAACTAGAGCACAACTAAAAACAGTCCTTCCAGTGAAAAAAATGCATACACATGTTCATGCTTGTGCAAGCACACATAAACACATGAATGCATGCACACACAACAAATATACACACACACACACTCACACACACACACACACACACACACACACACACACACACACACACACACTCCATCACACACACAAACATGCACAAACACACACACATATATATATGTATATATATATATATATATATATATATATATATATATATATATATATATATATACACACATATATACGTGTGTGTGAGTGTGTATATATATATATATATATATATATCTATATATATATACGTAATATATATATATATATATATATATATATATATGTGTGTGTGTGTGTGTATATATATATATATATATATACGTATATATATATATATATATATATATATATATATATATATATATGTACACACACACATACATGATTTTGATTATAAAAATGGAGCAGAACTCCTACACTTGAAGGGACATCTGATCTCTCTAATAAGCACTTGTGTTCATTAAGGCATCATCTCTGTGAATGTAGTGACTGTTATCCTTTCGCCTCAGTTAATGAAACTCAAAATCTAGAGAGTTGTCATTTGTGTGTGTGTGTGTTTGTGTGTGTGTGTGTGTGTGTGTGTGTGTGTGTGTGTGTGTGTGTGTGTGTGTGTGTGTGTGTGTGTGTGTGTGTGTGTGTCTTTCGGCTTTTCTCAGTAACAGGAACTAGTGAAACCTATTGAGCCAAAACTTAAATTATGTTAAACATATATAAAAACTTTCATAAAACCATGTATTAAGCACTTTCATCCTGCATGGGAGGACTTCAAAAGAACAGAACATTCAAACACGTCACTACTTTTTGTAACCTAGCATTAATGAGAATTTAAAGAAACAGCTTTTTCTATATAACAGAAAAAGGCATCTCAAAAAATGCAAAGACTAAAATAATCGATGTTCAAAAACATTCCTTAAAATCCATTTCACAATAGTCTGACATGTCATCATGAATATATCATTTTTCTGGAACACGTTTCACAACTGCACTAAATATGTACAATCTAAAATCCACTCTTATAAATTTCAATATAAAAAAAAAAATAAAATTCTAATAATTTATTTAAAAAAAAACTTTTATTTTATAGTTTTGCCACTCTTAATTTAAGTTCTGGCTGCAGTAATAAATTCTACTTCAATCTAGGAGAACGTCTCTGTGTTCAGCTTCGGTTGACACATTAGTTCCCTGTACTCTAATAAATATTTCCATTCACCATTCCTAGTTCTTCTTTCAAGTTTATCAATAATCTTGCATGTAAATATTTTGTAATCCTTATATGATTTAACATGTTTCACAAGAGTGTTATTGTAATTTCTCTTATTAATATTGTAATTATGTTTATAAATCCTCTTTCTCAGTGCTCGATCAGTCTTCATCACATAATACCCTTCACATCTAGAACACTTAGCAAAGTAAATAATACCTGCTGTCCCACAATTTCCATACTTAAACATAACCTTAGAATTCAAGCTGCTATTTAACATAGTAAACTTCTCTTCGTTAATATAAGGGTACTTCCTACAGTAACTGCATTTAAATGTTCCTTCTTTTTCTCTAGTAGAATTCTTAGTAAAGATTCCTTCCAATAGTCTTTTGAAATTCACTAATATTTTATTGATAAAAATGTGCTAATTAGCTATGATTTTTGACAAATCATCATTACCCTTAAAAAATTTCCAGTTCCCTTTAATAATATTTTTATATCCCTTGACATCTCATTGTATGCTACTGAATAAACTGTTTTGTAACTTCTCTTGGCATGTATTCCTTAAAATTGTCTAGCTCAGTGCCACCACTACCTTTGCCCAGCAGCAGTGTGCAACTACTATCCTATCCACTGCATACTTCGCTCATTATTTCAGTTGACGTCCGATCAGGGTACCCTCTTTCCATAAACATTGTTTTTAATTTCTCCATTTCCTTCTCCAACTCCTGCTGACTGGAAGTCATATGGGCCACCCTAATACAATGGTCCTTAACTAAGTTTCTCTTCAGAGAATATGGACGTAAACTATTAAAATGTAATAGGAATTCCTGAATGTTGTTTTCAACAATTTTTTGTCTTAAAACCAGAATCAGTATGTTCCATTTGCACATCTAAATATTAATAGATTCTTTTTTGTAATTAAATGTGAATTTTAGAAAACCTACAGTTTCATAGAGAAAATTAATAAAGTCAGCAACTTGATCATGTGAACCTGTCTGTAAGATAAATATATCAACTAAAAATCTCAGATAGACCTAAATATATTTATAAAAAATTGAGGGAAATATTTTACTTTTCTCCCAGGCTAAAAGTACAGTGCTAGCAAAAATTAGGTGCACAACCTGCCCACATTGCCACCCCTTATACTTATTTTAAAATTTCACCTTTAAAATATATATACTTATTTTCTAATACTAAGTTAGAAAAATGTAATACAAATCTAACCTTCTTTAATGATAAAAAATTCACATTTTATTAATGTATCAAGAAAAAGTGCTAGTGCTTCCTCAATAGGAATCAAATTAAAAAGGCCACGGTTAAAAAAAACCTGCTGACCTTTCCCACACTTCTGAAGTCAGTCATCCTAAAAAATCCCATAAATCCTTCAATAGGTGTCCTTCATATATGCATATAGGTAGTAACATTTTATCAATGTAAATTCCAAGGCATTGCACTTTTGACCCACTGGCAGAAACTATTGGTCTGTAAGGTGGTTTAAAAATTTTTGTCTGCAGTTTATCTAATTAAAGATTAATACCTCTATAAGCCACGTTACTTCATTTTTTGGCACTGGGCTATATAATTCAGAGTTGTATAGATGTCAAACATACTGCGTGTGTCATCTATGGAATCACAAATCATAATTCCACCACCTTTGTCCAGTTTAGACCTGTTATTTATCAAAGTATTTAAAAGTTCTGACTCAGCTTTGCTCAGATTATATTTCCTAATTTTATTTCTTTCACCAAATAGTTTATAAATATCTTCAGTACTTATCTTTTCAAAATAAGCTAAAATTAGATGGAGTGGGGGTTGAATGCATTTTTTTTCTTTTTAATATACCTTCTGAAAATGTATTAATAGTTCCTTTACTCTCATCACTGAAGCTGTTAACCTGTTCCACTGTTTTTCCTTCTATCTCACATCTCAGCTTCTTCTAAACTCTGTCATTTGCTGACACCACAACTGTCTTATCTGTGCTCAGTTTCATTCATTGTGCCTTCAGTTTTGAATTCCATTCCTCTATCCTTTGCTGAAGTTCTTGCTTAGAGTCTACCCATAATGCCATATCATGTGCATACAGCAGTTTTGTTGGTCTGTCCCCTCCGTCCTGTTTGCTAAGGTAGTCCATCACCAGTGTGAACAGCAGTAGACTCATATCTGAACTCTGTGTACACTCACTCCCAACTGGAACCCCTCTGTTAGATAGAACATGGTTCATATTTGAGTCATTGGGTCCTTGTATGTAGCTTACGTAATTCTACCAATATTTTTGGAATTTTGAACCACTGTAGGACTGCCTAAATCAGCTTTCTTGGGACCTTGACATATGCTATCTCTAAGTCTAGGAATGTCCATTTGGACTCTTCCCTAATCTCTAGCTTCTTCTCAACTCTCTGTCTCACTGTGAACATCAGGGGTCTGCTGTACTACATCCTGATCTGAATCCAGAATGCTCATTTCCCATTTTACTTTTCAGTGCTCTGCATATCTGTTTATCAGTCACCCTCTACAGAACTTTCATGCAATGTGACAAGAGTTTGATCCCTCTGTACTGCCCACAGTTGTGAATGTCTTCTTTATTCTTGAACACTAGCACTAGTATACTTATTCTCCAGTTGCCTAGGATATGCCTTTCTCTCCACACTGCTATGAGTACCCACAGGTGTAACATTATCATATCTGCTGTGACCTCATCTGAGCTGCTGCTTTCCCTGACTTCATTTTCTTTAGTGCTGTTCGTACTTCTTTGGTGGACTTCTCCTCTTCTCTCATAATAAGCTGTGTCTGGGTTAGTACAGCTTCTGTGGGGTTGTCTTCATTTAGAAGCTGCTAGAAGTACTCCTTCCATCTGCCTTTGATGTCCTATGGATTGGTGAACAGGTTGTTGCTGGCAATCCTTATGAAGGATGTCTGACTATCTTCTTCATTTTCTGTGCATTGCAACTAGAAAGTGTTTCTTTGTGCCATCTACGTACTTACTTTCCAGAAGCTAGTAGAGTGCCTCTGATGCCTTGTTCTTTGTTATTGCAACTCCTTTTTAAGCTTCTTTGTTATCCAACCAGTGTTCCTTGCTAGCCTCCTAGCTTGGTCCACCTTTCCTGTCTCCCACATTTTCTCACATGCCTTCTTTCATCCCAGGCTCAACTGCATATTTGTTCTGTAGTCTTCACAGATACTGTTTGAAGGTGCTGCCTTTCTTCTTCATTTCCACATATTCACTCTTCTTATGATGTGCTTGACCCCTGAGTAATTCCTTGGAGTGTTGTGCTTCCTCTCCATTTAACTTCTGGGTCTTCAGCATGGTCTCTGTTTATATTAGAGCCTTCTCTGACCATTACTTACAGATAATTGTGGCAACCAGTGGTTTATGCTACCTCACTGTGGGCCAAATGGGGATGGGAGATGAATTTGCAGGAGGTCTACCTGAGCTGCATGTTGACCTCTCTTGTATGTGATCTTGTGACTGCCTCCTTTGCTGAGCCATGTGTTGGCTACTGTCAAACTATTTGCCAGACAAAAGTCTAGAATGGCCTCCCTTCTTTTATTCTGGTTGCCCTGCCCATGTAGAGCCAGGCAGTCCTCATATCCTGTTCTGTTCTGATATATGCATTCATGTTGCCCATTATCAACACTCATTCTGTTGTTCTGCAATTCTGTAGTTCTGCTTTCCTGCAACCACCTGTCTGAATACACTCTTTTCCTCATACCCTCCTGTGATGTACTTTCATTGGCTGGAGTCTGAGTACTTGCATGAAGTCTGCCACTGATTCTGATGACATCCCTCACTGTCTTCTGACACTTCTCCCTCACCTCATTTACCACACTATTTCTAGCCTGACCTTCTCTTGAGTAGTAAATTCTGGTTCCCTGACCCAGATTTTTGAGGGGAACACAATGGCCAGTAGTGGCACATACACTCCTCCCACCAACTTCAGAGTAGGCTGGGTCCTCACACCCACCAATCACTACCATTTGTCAATATGACCAAATCATCTAGGCATCAAGTGGCTAGCTCTGCTACAGCACACAGTCTGTGCTGTAGCTCTGCTACAGCACACAGTCTGTGATTCATGAGGATACTCAACACTACAATAGAATACCCAGAGCAGTTGGTTTATACAGCTCTCACCCCTATAGGACACTGTGTAGAGTCTATGTAGAGTCTGTGTTGCTACCCACAGCTCCAGCTTGAGATGGAAATACTCAGCATGTCTTTTTTTCCCTCAGAGATGGGAAAAACCCCACAGAGAGACAGGGAGAACATGCAGAGTCCAAATAGGCATTGATCAGATCAAACTTTGTACCTTGTGCTTGGGAGGCAAAGACCTTAACCATTATGGCAACTGGTATCACTGTACGAATATAACTGTAGAAAAGCCAGGTTAAAAAAAAAAAAAAAAAACAAGAAGGCCAAGAGAAGGATTTGAGAAAAGTTGGGCATAGAGAATATCTAAAATATGAAAAGTAAAGTATTGCAGGCATAGTAATCAGTATGAAGCAGAGGGTTAGAATGTCCATAATGCCGAAGCATTTTTCATAGTGTGTATAAGTGATTTATATGTAGTCATATGACCCTGTGTGACTAACATTGTTTTAAGTCACAGGAAGAGAGAGAAATTGGTAATGTGTTTACTAGCTGCTAAGCTATTCTGGAACCATTCAACCGCTTTATGACTGACATTCTGTGCAGTGCTTTTTCTAACAAGATGTTTATGGTTCAATAGTTCAGGAGTCAGTAACAGCAGCACTAAGAAACACTAGCTGAATAGCAAATTAAATGACACTGACAGACAACTGTAATGCATTGGCAATGCTACGTCTAACCTGGCACATAGGCAAGGAGGCAAAATGAAGCTTCTGGTGTATCTGTAGAGCAATAACTTGCCTGGAAACCAGATTTTCAAGAGGGCAGAAACATCAGAAATAAGAAGAGATGTGTTTAGTCTTCTTTTTAGATGCAACCGTTTTACAAATTGTAACAATTTGGATAAACTGTAGCAGTGGATGAGTCTGTCCTGTAAGCTTTAAAGGGGAAATATAGAGAGATGGATGAACAGATTAAAACTGGCAACAAAAAGCTGAGCAAGAATTTAATGTTCTTAGTCATATTACCAAGCTTGCAAGATTGTCTGCCCTACTCTCTGTTTACTCAGATAGCAGTGTGAGAACAACTTTGGTATGCAGTAATGGACAAACATACTGCAATCTGGCATTGTGCCATTCACTAAGCATCTTAAACTGCAGTCAGCACAAGTCACTCAAGCAGAGCTGTATTAAAACAAAATACTCTGATTTGTATTAACAATTTAGCAACTGCTTATAATATATACTTCTCTGCAGAAGCCTCTCCAAATAATTTCCTTACACATGTAAGCAAAATCAAAAATACTGCCCCCTGGTTACCCCCTGAAATTAGAACTTACCTAGTTTACAAACAAGCAAACAAACAAACAAAATAAAGTTAGAAAAAGTGCTTCTGATCACTAGTGCTTAGGCAGCAAAATGGAGAAAAGCAGGATACCTTGCTTGAAAGGCATGATGTATTCATACTAGGGACAGCATTTCTTATCCATAGGGACTTTAAACCTAGCAAATAAATAGGAGGGAAAGTACCGCTACTAACATTTCATAAACTCAGCTGTTCCCAGAATAGCCATTTTCACCAAACTTCACAGAGTAAAACTCTAAATGTATTGCCTAGCAGTGCATTATAAGATGTCTCACAAAACAGAGATAAGATTCTATTATTTGTTCCTGCCTCATTAGCTGGAGTGGGTAACCTGACTGGAAGCAATGAAAACCATCTCACTTAGTCATAGCAATATGATGGTTAATGTCCTGAAGATACACAGCTAACTTATTAAAACATGTCTTAATGCAAACTATATAGCTCTCACTTGGCCCACCCCAATCACAGACATAAACAAATTAAAAGAATGGGTGACAAATAGTAGGTTTGGTAGCACTACCATCACCTTCTACTCACAAAAGAGTTTTCCACAATGGAGTAGCCCAAAATATCTCAGTGAAATCCTTACTAAACATCTACCATTGATGAATATGTTACACTATTACAACTGGATGAATAAGATTCCAGACAACCTCACAAATTGTCATTGACTTAAAAAAATAAACAAAGCCGACATTAAAGTCAAAAGGGTCATCATGTACAAGCATACACACACACACACACACACACACACACACACACACACACACACACACACACACACACACACACACACACACACACTCAGACACATTTATAGAATCATAAAAAACAATCTTTTTCAAAGCTGTGTAGGAAGGAAGCAAAGCAAGACCATCATAACGAGGTCTAAGGAGCCTGGGGAACAGAGTTGTGCAATTTATCCATTTTGTTTTGTAATCTGCTTTTAACTACATATAAAAATGTGTCTGTGAGGTATACGTATGTTTTAGTGTCACTGTTGAGTTTGTTCAGACTACATACTACAAGCAGAGGGAATATCTATAACCTGTAAAGCAGTGATGTTTATCTGTACAAGGTAGTTTGCAAGACAGCTTCAAAAGATAGAGCAAGATTTGAATATATTATGATGCATTGTTATTGGAAACATGATAACTGAATCAGTAACTTCATATCACTTATGGGACTAGATTATGTGTCAATTGAATCACTTAAGAAGGAAAGAAATGAAAGGAAGGAAAAAAAATAAATAAAGGATTATTTTAGGTCATGAAAACTAATGCATTCTTGTTTCACAGAGACATCACCTTTCATTATTTGAGGCAATTCCCTTGTCCTTTCTCTAAAAGATTAAGTGAACTGGTCTGTAATTAATGACCCAGGCGAATATGTATGGCTGCAGTCAGCAACTAACTTGTCTTTCCTTTAGGCAACATTTTTACTACCAACCACTAAAAAAAAGCTGTGTAGGCCAACTGTGTTGGCCTATAATAGACTGACAGATTCACTGCAGCTGAATATAGCCTTTAAAGAAAGTAATTGATATATAGATGCAAATTTACTATTGAAAATGACTTTGGCATGGCTTACACGTCCTTTTATTTTGATGTGGCTTTTTGAAAGTAATTTCCTTGCTATGATGCATTTTGGCAGCCGTTTTAAAACCATCATATGTGTATCTATATATGAACTGAGCAAGCATGCATTTCTAATTGCAAGCAGTACATTACCACACTAAAACATATTGTTTTTATTAGGGTGGATGTGGCAGGAACATACAAACTATTAACAGATTTGTTATATAATGAAACTATACAGCAAATGTTTGCATTAATACTGTGTTTTTGGTTAAGTGTTAAGTGCACTGTCTTTAGAACTTAATGAAAAAATGATTTGCTAATACAACATGCTTCAGAAAACATATTATAATTTTTATTTTTTCTCATTTGACTATTGAAAACTTTTCAGAGGGAAAGTTACACTTTCATATAGCTTAGTTCAAATAAGCTTTTTATAGAATCTTAGTTTTTATTGAAGTAACATAATACCGACTGCACAGTGCTCTGTCATTATCTAATTATTAGCAGGGGGTTGGCTAACTAAATCTGAGTTCTGAATTGTATTAAAAATGTATGGGATCATAATTTGCTGGGTCAGATAGGCCTGAAAGTAAACACATCACTCCTTATTATTCAAACTCTGCAAGTGAACAAAATATATCAGAAAATAAGATAAAGAAATAGAGAAGGACAATCACAGAAAGGTGAGAAAATAAATGTGCCATGCATATTGTGCAAATGAGAAAGCTGGCCCACTATAGCAGGAGCAGGGTATCTGCCTGTACAGACAGAGACCTGTCTTCAGCTAATAGCATGAACGACTCATTTGGGAGGGGAGAGATTAAGAGGCTGATGACCAGCTCTTCTTTTTCTTCTTTGTGGAGAAAGTGTGGGTTGTGTTTGCTCACTTTCATATCTAGGTGTAGGACTCTGCATATGTAGATAACTAAATCATTTAGCCTAAACATCTGTAAAAAAGCAGGCACACATCACTTTGCATTGGTTTATGAACATATAGAACATGTGACAATTAAATGAATAAGAAAGAAAATTCAAACTACCTGCAAAATGATAGATTAATAGCTGTCTGCTCAACTCACATCGTCTGCAACCTATCAGGATAGTGAAAATGTTGCATAAAATGATGATGTGTTTAGGAAAGAGGCATCCCTTTACAAAGGTAGGGCTAAAGTGAAGCATAGCACTGAGAGGGTAAGTGAGTCAGTGAGCAAGGATATGAGAGCTAGGTCAGAGATAGAAAGCAATTTCCATGATCCAACATCATGTTGAGCACATATAGAATTAAGTGCAGGAACACCTGCCTCTCTCCAGAACACTGCACATGTAACCAGACAAAAAAACCAGAAAGGATAGAGATCATCAACAAACCTCTGAATCAAAACACAAATATAACTGCTATGTCATGTGTGTGTGTGTGTGTGTGTGTGTGTGTGTGTGTGTGTGTGTGTGTGTGTGTGTGTGTGTGTGTGTGTGTGTGTGTGTATGTGAGGGTGTGTGTGTGTGAGTGTGCATATATGTGTGTGTGTGTGTGTGTGTGTGTGTGTGTGTGTGTGTGTGTGTGTGTGTGTGTGTGTGAGTGTGTGTGTGTGTGTATGTGTGTGTCTGTGTGCGTGTGTGTGTGTATTTAGCCAAGCTACAGTATTCACTATGGGATACCTTAAATCTCCTGTAATGAAGGCCCATGGGATATATGCAAATGACCCCTTAAGGACATCAAGTGTTTCAACTACATGGCTTCTGAATGACCATGACTTTTTACTTTTTAAGTCTTTATGGCTACATTTAGGTCAATAAAGCCAAACCCCACTAACTGTGGACATGAATGTTTCGACCTTTTTATTGACCACAACAGCACAGTATAAGTGGATAGTCACGACATTTAGAAGCCATGTAGCTGAAACACTTGATGTCTTTATGAGGTCATTTGCAAATATTCTATGGGCCTCCATTCCAGGAAGTTTAAGTTATCACACAGTGAAACTCTAGCTTGGCTGAGATTTTCTTGCAGTTTTTACTGAATGGTTTGTCTGTGTGACCTTTTTTACTCTCTGTTTATATATGTGTGTGTGTGTGTGTGTGTGTGTGTGTGTGTGTGTGTGTATGTGTGTGTGTGTGTGTGTGTATATATATATATATATATATATATATATATATATATATATATATATACATATAGATAGATTTTAAACTAAGGGAGTGAGTTCAGATAATTGAGATGTTAAATATAATCAAAATTTAAAATAATAAAACATTTTTTACTGACGTAAATATTGCTGAACTATGGCCAGATATATAAAAATATAGGCTTTTGAAAACATCTCTAACTTTTATACAAAATTAAGTCCCTTGGCATTTCTTCAGATCTGTAGAATAGTCATAGCTCTCAACATTTCATCTCCAAAATGTGAACAGTATCTGTAAGAATGTGGAATCAATGTGCAAAATGTGGAACACTTACTAATAGCTCACTAACAAGTTCGATAAGGACAATTAAATAAGTTACTTTATACTAATCAAAGCATCTTTTGATTAATTATTATAATTTGGTATTATTTGCCAGGTATATTAGTTCATAATCTCTTAATATTAAATGCGTGGGAAACCTTGTCAGTGTGAAACAATGTGGAACATGGATTTTTAAAGACACATAATGAGGACCATTCCTTGTAATGAGGTACCCTCAGAGTGTATGGGAAAAGTAGCACTCTGAACTATTACTTTCTGTGACAGTCTTCAGAGGGTGATGATACTTTTTAGTTGTAAATACCTAAAAAGATTTCCATGGCCGTTTCTGTGCTTCCTTCAGAAATAATGGCATTGAGCGCCTTTTTTTATAAGTCTTTCAGCACCCCTTCCCTAGTCCTGTGGGAGTAAAATTTCCTTTCATTCATTCCAGTTTTGTCTACTCATCTGTGTATAATATCTATCAGTTACAGTGTCTGTTAGCAAGAACCATACGATGTATCAGAACATAAGATAAATTAAAAAAATTAAATATTGCAATATTCCATTTTGTATTTATTGGTAAGGCAACTGCAGTATGAAGCTTATAATACTCCAGTATTAAATGACAGTGTAACTTTATATAACATACTGAAGATTAGGCTTCAGCAACTTAATTGATGAATTATTGGATGGATTTAGATTATGTGATATCATATTGTTGTTTAAATCTAAAGGGTTCATAGGTACATAATAATGATCTGTGAGGAACTTAAGAAGCCTAGCTTTATTAAATTTGTAGTTAGTCCTTATATTTTACATACAAATAGCCCAGAAGTGAGAAGAACAAAAATATATGGTGTTTGCATTCTGATGAAGCCCTAGCTTATTGTTATATTAAAGTGTACAATACCTTAAAAATATTTTTGGTGAATGTGATCAGATTGTTGCTTTTACTGAACTGAAAGGAAGGAAATGTACCCATTGATGAGATAGCTTTGACATTTTCATGCAGATCTCCTTCAAGTATGATACATTTTGCACACTCCACGTTTTAGCTAGAGTATACATGTATATGTGCATTACCGAGTCGTGCTTATATGTGTGTTTCTGCAGGGACTCTGCATGAATAGAGGGAAGATATTTTAGCTTTGAACTATCAGTATACATGTAACCTGAAATTGCAATGGTAGTTGTCCTTCTCTGCCTGATGTAGCTCTCCATTGCTCATTTCATCAGACTTGGCTTTACAGTACACACACCTGTTGACTAAACCATTTGCTGACTTATTTTATTTCCTTAAATGAATACAATGTGAATATTTTAATAGATGACCAAGATATTTTGAAAAATGTCATTTAGCTACTGAAATTTACTGTGCACATTTTAAGTCTTATGTTCTATGCCTTAATGTCGATGTGTTCTGCATTTTTCTCTGTCTGCCTTGTAGCCCTGGCCATGGCTGAAAACGGTTTTTAGACTGACCCATCTGCCCAGTTATAAAAATGAAATAAACACATTTTCTCAAATGGGTAGGAAACTGCAAATGTACCTCATGTTTAGCACCCATGTCCAGAATGGATAGGGGTACAAGTAAATGTCCCAACATTTCCTTGTTCTGCCAACATCTGAGCTGTTCTTACACAAAATATAAGGGCTAAAAACTATCATGGTAATATAAGGCTAGCATCTTGAGATCCTCACAGATCAATAACCTATAAACATCCGAGAAACCTCACAGAGTCAGCACACCACAAAAATCCCATAAGAGTGTTCTGAAACCATGGGGATGAATATATGCCCATCCAAAGAGTTTGGATGATCCTATGACTCAAAATGGTACACAAACAGAATAGACAGACTGAAATGCAATACCAAGTCTGGACATATAGCCAAACACTGTCCTATGACAGTAGAACCTATGCAATGCAATATGTGTTTGTAAAGAAAAACATTCTATATATGTTGATGTTATAGGAGCAGCCTGTCTTAACTGGAGTCCTTTAGGAATTCAGTAATGTGTGGTATGGATGGCGGCAAATCCCTGTATGCCTTGTTTGATTTGAAGAGTATGAAAATACTGGTAAGAAAAACTCTGTTTCCTAACACAATCAAAAAAAAAAACACATCCAGTTAGAAAAAAAAGCCATTGTATGTGAACATAGTGATAAAATGGACCGCCCAACAGCTAAGGTAGAAATTTGTACCAAACAAGGAACAGTGAGGCCCTGGGTAGGGGGTGAAACCAAACCTGGTCCATGATGAAATGTGGAAAGAGATTGCTCATAGTTTGTAGTCATCTGAACAAAACTGCAGAAAGGGTTCCAAGAGAAAATAAGGGTGAAGACACTACTGAAGAAGGCATACTTTTTTTTTTTTCAGAAATGGATTCTGAAGAAGTTCAAGATCCTAGATACCTGATGCCCAGAAGCTACCTGACCTCTGCTACTAGAAGAGGATATCAACACTGAAGAAGCCTGGTCATAGGATTCTGAATGAAGGAAGAAGTGCATAGACTTAAATGTGAGTTGAGTTAAGTTTAGAAAGGCACAGTGAGATGTTTATATACACCTTAAGGAGGACTAGAAATAGCATCTAAGTAATGAGTAGTGATACTGCCTCCACAAACTGTTTATCCATACCTTGAAAAATCTGAAAACACATAATGAAATTTTCTATAAAGTAATCAAAAGAATGGAAAATGGAATCAAACACCCGTTGATACTGCAGCATTTTTAGACACAGTGCTAAAGACAATGCATAGCCCAGTTTGGGGGTATAATACAAAACAGTAGGAAAAGAACAACAAAAGAAATGAGTCTGTGATTGTTTTCTTGGCTATAGATTTTTACAGCCATTGAACAATTTTGAAATTCTCAGAATGTCAGAAGATGGGTTCATTCACAGGGCTTTGTTGACCACCAAAGTTATTATCCAAAATAGCAAAACCTCTTAAAAGAATAGCTGTGGATTCAGTAGGGTCTTTGGTTAAAATCCCTATGGGACATCAGTGCATTCTAGTAGTTTTTGATTGTATTATGAACTCTTTTAAAACTATACCACTTTGTAGAGCTTCAGCAAAGCCCATTGCCACAGAGTCAGCATTCATGTTCAATTAGCTAGAAATGTACTAGGAGATTTTGACAGATCATGAAATGACCATTATGTCAAAAGTTATGAAAGATAAATACTGTGCCATCACTTTAAATTTAAGTAATTTAGGACTTCTGCATGCCATCCACAGATGAGTGGTTTACTGGATTTTTTTCAATAAAACTTTAAAAACTATATTAAGGGATGTAATCAACAAATAAGGGAAACATCGGGACACCATGCTGCCCTGTTTAATGTTTGCTGTAAGGGAGGTAACCCCAGTTCTCTGTAGAATTCGGTCTGCTGATACTTTTCTCTGGGAAACATCCTAGAAGTATACTAGATATAGCAAAGGAAACATGAGAGCAAGAAACTACCACTTCTAAGAGGGACCTTGAACATGTGTCTGAGATGTGAGAATGGATGGCATACACCAGAAATAAGCCTAAGATTCTCAATGACACAGTTAAGATAAAATAAATCAGAGTGAGGACGTTCCACCCTGGTGACAAAGTCAAAATTCTTGTACCTACAATAAGAACTATATTTATTTCAAATTGGCAGGGGAAGTATGAAATAACTAAAAATATATGAGAGAGAAATTTTAAGACAAGGCAGCATGACAGGGGAAACTATGAACAAATATATCAGATAAATGTAATTATGTATTGAAAAGATCAGGATGTATTGGTAGTAAACTTGACCCCAGACAGCTTTCAGACCAGTGACTCTTACCCAGGGATCTGACTATTTAACATCTTGTGGGTGCTCTGAAAAAAGTAAAAGGGTTTGCACAAAGAAATAGGTATACATTTATAGTTTTTTTTAACACAAAACAATCCTAGTTCAGCATGATATAATTACTCCACCAGGAGAAAGGTAACAGTAAAGCTGTACAGAATCTCAGAAGCATGAAGACAATATAAGCCAAAAAATTTCAAAAAGTGTTAAAATTAAGGATAACTGCAAAATCCCAAAGCGTCTGCAACAACATATTAGTATTAGCACCAAAGCCAGATGGCAACTTCACTTCTGTGCTAACTTTCCCAGCCTCAACAACACCTCAAAATTTGATTCTTTGTTCAAGGTGGACAACATGGCTGAAATATCGGGGAACGTGTAATATCTTCCCACACTGGACCTAACAAAATGAGTATTAGCAAACTCCTTTGACTAAATGAATCAAGACAAAATTACTTTTTCTACCCACAATAGCCTATTTCAATGTTCTTCCCTTTGTCCTCTATGATGCCTCTGCTACATTCCAGTGCATGTTAGACAAAATCTTGTTTCCTATGCCTGCTAGCCTGCTGCCACAGAACATGTCATCACTTTTAGTGAGGACTGGGAACATCATGTTCTCAAGATCCAAGTAGTCTTAGATTCTTTCAGGGCAGCAAGATTAATAGCTAGCCTCAGTGAGTGAAAGTTGGACATGGAAGACATCAAATGTTAGGGATTTAAAAAAAACAAGGCCATAAAACCTGGTCATTACAAGTAAACAGAAAGTAGGGCAAGCACCTTTCTAGGTGTAGCTGGTTATTATAGGAAATTCGGTCATCATTTTTTCACCCTTGTAAGTCATTTATGTACCTTACCAAAGCCAGTGGACTGCTCAAAGATAAATAGGCTGAGGAGACTGAATGGTCATTCATTGATTTAAAAAACTGGTCTGTGTACACATCTTGTTCGGATTACAACAGACTTCTAGAGAGGGTATGTTATAGTGAACAATGCCTCCAGTGTGGGCATTGGGGCTATCCTTTCAGAAATAATTGATGAAGAAGGGCTTTCAGCTTGTTACATAACTAAGAAAGAATCCACAGGATAGTCAATATGCCACAGTGGATAAGGAATGCCTAGCAATCAAGTGAGCATTGACTATCTTGAAGTATTATTTGTTAGGAAGAAAATTTACATTGATGATTGACCGTGATTTAATTACATGGATGAGACAACAGAGAAATAAAAATGCCAGGGTGACCTGTGATTTTAAGCTTGCAGTCTGTTAGATTATCCATTTAGTGTTATTGGGCTCTCCCAAATCCATATCCAGGCCACTGCAATTGCTTGACCACCAATGTGATGAACTGCAAAGTCTGGTGGTTGAGACATGATAGTTGGATGTGTCCAGAAATTCCTAAGGCACATAGTTCATTAAGAGTCTGGTGAAAGAATTTGCTAGCGACCCTGAGCAAAATGTGTAATCTGAAGTCAGTCTGTCAGACTTGAGGATGGAGCTAGGATTCATTTTTTTTTTAATTAAACCAGCTGAGTTTCTAACACAGTAGAAACTAGCAGGGAAACATTATGTGGAAAACTAGAAAGTGATTGCCCTTCGGATTATTTGTACACTGAAAGTGACATTATTCAACAAAATTTACTGCTACAAATACGACTGGAGTTAATTGCAATTCAGCATGGCAGTTAATTGCACCTAAGTCTTACAGTTTATCTATAAGCTTCATCTTAGATTTGTTTACAGGCTTCCAGCGTAGGGATATTGTGAAGGTTGTGATACTGAAAGGAATGATTTTCCCCCTTTTTATACTTATAATAATAGCAGGGATGAGCTTAATGCTTCAGAATTATATAAGCATTGCACAGTCAGTCATGAACACCAGCAGGTTTGTGCACTTTCTCAAGGAGCACAGACAGAGACTACATAATGAAACTAGATGTGTCAGCAGTCACAGCCAAGCAGCACATTAGAGGCCAGTCTCTCAGCCTTCGTCTTTGATGGGACACATCATCACTCTCCATGTCAAAGAAGTGCCTGACAACACCTAATATACCACCACCTCTGCAGAAAGGACACAGTTAACCACTATATAGAGGACAGAGAAACCATATGTCAGTTGGCAGGCATGTGCCATCCTCACATGGAATCTCCTACGGTGAACAGAATACTGATCATTGTAGATACTAACGAATATATAGTTTTCGCTATTCTTACTACAAGGATCTTCCAGTGGCCATCATACCTCTCAGATGTCCCTGACTTTCAAGGGCATTCCAGATTTTGACTTAAATTTTGGCTCTGTCTCTCTTAATCCCTCATAGAACTTGACTTTTGGAGGAAAAAGTGGTGAATTTCACTTAGATATATAGACTCCTTTCATTCCAGAAAATGTATATTAATTCACAGTCTCCTATTCTGTCAGTGTCTCATTTTTAATATCTCTAAGTATTTCTGATTGCACTTGATTATTTATAGATTTTTCCCTGATTCAGTTGAGAGCTATGGTGGTCATCGAGGGACATGGTGTGTCTGCATCACATGTATCTGCCTCGTGAATATTACACCAGTTCATTGATGTGATGTTGCAGCATATGGAGGTACATATCCATCCATCCATCCATCCATCCATCCATCCATCCATAACCCCTTTTCCCATTTTTACACAGGGAGTCGAGGTGTCACATCAACAGTGAAAATAATTAGAGACAAGGTGCACACCACCAGTTGGCTGACCCTGTGTTTCCCAAAAAAACAGGGGGAAGAGCAACACTATGTAGATGTCTTGCCAAATAACCCATTTATCTAAGAATATTGGGAAATTGACTGTGCTCACACTGTTATCACATCAGTGCCTGGTTCATATAGACAGTGGCATATTAAATGCAATGGTTGTCATGCCATCAACTGCCAAATGGTGTGCAATGCAGAGGGTATCATATGCAGTATGTCTGTGCACCACCCAGACAGTTCTCACAATTCCCACATCAGACACACATCAGACACACATTAACGATATACTAGTGATTTTTGCAGGTTGACTTCTGTCAGGAACATCAATTAGTAAAGCTAAATATGCCCTGGAGTCATGACTTATGACAACAAACAACAAGCTAGACACTATAGCTCAGGTGAAATGCAATACTACATGGTTGCAGACCTAAAACATCATTAAGCATGCACTTGAATTGATACAGCCCCATGATCGCCCCTTAGATTCCCCCAGTGACATTCTTCAACATGCTCTGAAGACCTGCAACAAGATTATTTGCTTTATATATATAATTCTGCCCAACATGATTCTAGACTGATAACCAGAACAGGGGATTCCCATTGAAGGACCATACAACCTGGAGACAGTGATGGAAGAGATGCTAGTTAAGGAACTGCTGGATGAACTGGCTCCAGGGCAAGACCATATTAGACAATGGGAGTCACTATACTCTGTGGCATTGGCACAGAGGAGTTGGCTCATCCATTACTATGGAACAGATTAACACAACATAGACTAGTACTGATGCCTGCAATACTACATTCAGGCTATGATTCACAGTGCATTGACTGACCACACTGTACATCAGACAATGCACAGTGTGGTCATTCAAGGCACTGTGAATCATAGCCTGAACTGACTAATCACACTGTGCATCAGACATCAGCTACCAATGTACTGCAAGTATAAGAGCATCACACAGTGGTCATTATATGCACAAGTGGGAGGGGTACAAACATGACACAGCAATGGACACAGTGTTGGAACAGTGTGTAATATGACCAGGGAATTGGGAGAAGTTGATATACTGTTTAGGAAGGGTGCAGAGCTTGCTAAGAGGGGAATATGCTCCAGAAGGCATTGTAGGACCTCAGGTGGGAAGGATGTAGACCATGGATGTCCCACCCCTCAGATGCATTTTTCTGAGGATTGATACTGGTTCCAGTACCTGCCAGCAGACATAAAAGCTAACTCTGAGACAATGACCACCTGACTGAGCCATGTGCCTGACTGCCAGGTACTCCACAACTGCAGGGCAGCCATGCTATGCTTCACTAATGGGGTGTATAGAGGAAAAAGCAGCATTAGAATATGATCTGCCCACCCTGTGTAGTGTACCTATAGTGGAGGAAGATGAGTGATGGCAATGGTAACAGTGTTGGCTCTGATGTATGGAGGTAGAAGAAACAAGGATGTCAATGATGATGTGCTTGCCCAAAACACCAATACGTTCAGTTATGCAACTCTAGCCCTCATGTGTGTCATCATGCAGGCCATCCATTAGACCTTTCATTTCCCATGACATCGATGGCATCCACCTGTGCTAGGATGACTGCCCTGTATATCCATTGTGTAATGTCATTTGTGACACCTGTCTCAGGCATACACCAGGAGACAAAGATGTTGCTCCCAATGTCTGTCTCCACACTCTGTGAATGTGTCATCATCCATATTACATACATAGACAGGAGATGAGGGTGCATTCTGTGTAGGTTTGTTAAGCTTCACCTGTCCTTACAAGAGATCTGGAGAGGTGGGTCAGGTTCCAGCTGTAGTTAGTTATGGGTGGTAGTGTACCCTCCACGGTCACTATTGTCAAATGTGGAACTGTGCCTTCAGACTGCAGTATTATAAACCTGCCATCACCCTCAATGTCCGATATGGAACTGACATCAGGCATGCCATGTTTTATGGTGGAGGACCCATTAACTGTAGAGCTTGTAAAAGGAAGCAGACAAATAGCCATGAGTAATATTACTAATATGTGGCAATCACACTCATTTTCTTTAAATGATAAGTGTGTTGCTGGTTTTCTCTTGTCTTTGCACATGTAAGGTTATTAGAAAGCTACAGAGGCAAATAATCACTTTTATTTCTGCTATAAATCTCAAGATCTACCCAGGAACCTAAGTAGTCTCATCCTAGCAATACAGTTCTAGTAAAATGTTTGACTTCCCTGAATAGAGTAAACTTGTTCTTATTAACACTGAAAATCTACCATTAGATGGAGAAACCAATTGAAATGTATAATTCAGAAAATTTTGTCCATCAGTTATTTATTAGTTAGATATAAGTTTTCCTATTCAGAAACTCATGTTCTCACATAGTCAAGTATTTAACTAAATTATTATTAATAACTTATTTAATGTCTCAAAGTTTGGTCGATTAAGAACCACAATGGCTGTACACTACTACTTTTATCAAATATGTATTCATGATTAACATTATGAGGCATTGTATTCACATTTAAACCTCAGTCACAACAAAATAAACCTCTATCAGATTACCTTAGCCAAACAAAATTCCCTTTTTGTGTAATATCACAAGACTACACTGTGACTTACCAAACATTTCAGTTTTACTATAGTTATGTGGTTGCATGCATTTAGAATTTGATACTTTGAGGCCACTCTTCCCCTTTCATTTCTCTTATTGTAGAATAATCTGGTGATGGTTTTAATAAACTGTCTCAGTTCAAGATCCATCCAATCAGAACCTTGACTTGTGACATTGAAATACACCATTATAAAAGTGCATCTTCAAATTCCACTTGGAGACATTTTCCAAGTTTATATCTTTGTAGTGACATACTGAAAAAAATACAATATCTTGTCAGTGCTATTATTGCTTCACTTTTACATCTTCTCATATATATATATATATATATATATATATATATATATATATATATATATGTATATATATATTGCCATCCTATCAATAACTGTGGCTAATTTTAATATTTTCTCTATAACATTTGATGAATTTCGAGATTCAATTCCTCTAATGAAGATCACTGATATCAGTTTTATAAAATTCATGTTACTTATTCTATCTCTAGTTAAGCACTGAGAGACCAAATAACTGTGACAGCTGAATGAAGGGTTAATATTTCAATGTTATCTTGAAATGCCCTTTCACTTAAGACTTTATTTCCAAAACTAAGGTGAAGATCAAATCTCTTTAGTTTCCAAGTGTTACACCATTAGGCACATTGCTGTAGACAATTTGCACTGTTAAATAAGTGTCCTTTTTCGGGCCTTTATACCATATTATTCTCCACTAGCTCCATTATATGTTTTCTATCTTTTACTTTACTCTCATTTATCATGGTAGAAAAAATCCCCAAAACTTAATGTGACTATAAGTAAATTCTCTGGATGTTCTTTCCAAAAATCATACTAATTTAACACCGCAGAAACCACACATAATGGTACCTTGCAGCAATATATTTCAAAATTTGAACATGTGCTCACTAAATGCTGTAATCTGCAAGTAGGAAATGCTTATTTGGTGGAATGTGTTAGGCGTAAGCAGATACCCTTAGATCCTGGAAATATCCCACTGGGTTGTTAAAGGATTCTCCCTTGCACCACAACGTCATTGAACTTTTTAATAAGCAAGGTGTTGAACTGTTGGAGTGGCTAATTAAACACAACCAACATGAAATTGAGCAGCTCATTGCAAATACTTTAGACACTGTGATTAAGAAAGACTTACTGTTTGCTACATAAAAAACACAATACTTGAATGTGTATACTAAAACTGACAACATTGTGAGAGACATTAGTAAACATAAAGAAAAAAACATTGAAAGAGATAGAACTGAGTACAATGAGGGGCAAGCCTACCCCAACCACAGAAGACCAATGAGAACCATGCATTTAGTGATGGGCAGCATGGCAATGAGGAGGAAGTGATGTATTCTGGCAACAACAGTGACATCCCTTTAGGGAGGGAGCCCTTGAAGCTTTTGGAGCATTTGAGGAACAGCGGGGACTACAATGTGAACCAGGAGAGGAAAAACTACAACCAAGGGAACCAGAGGTAACAGCAGAAGCAGTATAGATGGTGAAACATGGACAGATAGATGAAAATGTTTCAAATGAACTTCCAGTAGTAATTTCAAAGACAACTTTACAGACAATTTGTACCAAACTGAGCATGCTGAAGCATTGAGTAGAGGAGATACATTTGTCCCTACTTGTCGAGCTAAAACAGACAGCATTTTGTTGGACTTGAAATTGTTTAAACAGACAGCATTTTGTTGGACTTGAAATTGTTTATCAGAAAGCTTAAACTTTTATGCATGTTTAACCATGAAAATGTGGAAAATGTAAGTTACGTGTTAAAAAGAGCTAGTACTTTTAACCCACCCACTGTTCTTCCTTTAGTTTTATTTGAGAAATGATGTGATTTTTAGATCAGAAATTACCTGAATACTAAAATTAAAGACCATACTTACAACTTGAGTATGACTGAAAATGAATAGTTAACATTGCTTTGTGCTTTGTCAAGATAAGAACATACAGGTTTGTCACGATAAGAACATACAGGTTAGGAAACCTGATTTTGGGGGGGGGGTAATGTACATGCAAGACTATTTTAAGAAAATGTTTGTTCACATTACAGATGATGATATGTATGAAGAAACTAGACAAAATTATAGTAATGTGGCATACAGAAAAATAGATTTTGTCTTGCAAGACATGTTTGACCAAGGGCAAATTGTTAAGCGTGACCTTAGGGGAGGGGATTTTAGAAATTATGTTGAACAAAGAGAGGCAGAATGGCAGATTAAACTTGCTTCTTATTTATCCCCTGGTCTGAATGATATGGTGAACATAAAATGTTTCTTAAAAAATAGGGAAATTACTAAAGTGAATATACAGAGGTGAATGCTCTTGTGTTTTAAACTGTGGTAACTGTGTGGACACTTTGAGTTGTACATTTTTTGTAGCATACCTTTAAATGTTTTTATGTATTTAATTGACTTGTTAATGAGATGATCTGATTGGTCAAATGTTTCTTGAATGGTTTAAAAGTGATTTGGAAGTGTATTTTATCATTTCTGATGAAGTCTTTGGGATGAATAGCAAACATTAAATTTTAACTACACTAAAAAAGAACTTACTCAGTTTCTCCAGTGCTTTTCTTGGTGGACTTTATGTTTTTTGTACTCTGGACACCTGGGCCTGCTTGTGTGCTGTTTTTCTTTTTTTATAAATATGCCATAGTGCCAACCATTTTTGGCATCCCAAAGCTTCATTAAGATTTGAGGGATCCTCCTATGAGGCCAATTGTTAACACCAGTACTTCTAAGGTATGTGCCATGGCAAAATAGGTGGATTTGAAGCTTAAACATTGTTTAACAAGATACAACCACCTCTGTAAGGACTCTTGGGATTTTTTGACAAAACTTAGTGGAGTTAACTATTCAAAAGCATTATGTTTTGTAACAGTAGATGTTGTTTATGTAATGTTATTCCCCACCAACCACCTTCAATGGTTTAGGGAATTTTTAGTAGATTTAAGAAAATATTATTTTGATGAAATTGAAGTTATAGTCACATTGATGGAAACAAATTTAGAGTACAACTTTTTTTATATCAAGGGACAGTATTTTAAGCAGAAAAGGGGTGTAGCAATGGGGTCAACTTGAGCCCACCTGTATGCTAATATAATCATGGTGCAGTGGGAAAAAACAGTATATACTGAGTAACTCATAAATACAGGCATTAAAAATCTATGCCAGATTTGTGGATTATATTTTTTAGCAGGGTAAATGAATGAAGAAGAAGCAACTGACTTGGTAAACTATTTGAATTCCACTACCTCATTTTTAAAATTTACTTATTCCTGCAACACTGAAAGTATTAGCTACCTAGATGTGCTAATAGCCAAAGATCATGTTAAGGAGAGACTTACTACTAACATTTATAGAAAACTCCACTATTCAAATTCCCTCTTGCATTACACAAGTTGCCACCCTTGGCATGTTAAGAAAGGGGTGGTAAAGGAACAATCTATTCATCTGGCTAAAATGATTTTTAATGACAATATGCTTGAGCAAGAAAGTAACAAACTTCTTGACATGTTCCAGGCAAGACGGTATCCGCTGCAACTGATTCCTAGTATTCATACTGAGATTAGTACCAAAAGGCTAGAAGGTACCATCCTACCTCTTTTTAGGGGTTCCACTACTCAGATTATGGAAGATGTTAATGACAGATATGCTACAGGCATTTGTCACAACTTACACTGTGGACAGTGATGCAACTGATAAAATACTATGTAAGAACTGGAAAATATTTTTTTGTTATGGGAAAGATTTTGAGAAGTTTGGTGATATACCATGTATAGTATATAGGACAGGAAAGAACTTGAAAAAAACTGTTGGAAGGCAGTGAAAAACTGGCTTCAAATTTAGCCAAGAGGTGGGGAAACTACATGTGTGGACTTTGCAACCATGCAAATTTATTTTTGAGGGTAACACACTAGTGGTAGGGACCCACAAGTTGGTTACTCCAGTCCACTGCACTTGTAATTCAATGGGTTTATTATATGTGGCAAAGTGTATTTAATGTTTGTGTTTTTATGTGGGAAACACCAAATGAAAATTTAAAGAGCGTATTTACGAGCGCAATCTAGGAATAAGAATAGGAATAAGGAATAAGAATGTTAAAAACCCTTTATACAAGCATGTGGAAACACACCCTGATCATTCATTTTTATTTTTTGGATTGGATTTTGTATCCCAGAATATGAGGGGAGGGCCATGGGAAGATCTTACTGAATACAGAGAAATGATGTGGCAACTATGGTTGAATGCTTGTGTGCCCCCTGCCCTTAATGAATGTATTTCAATCAGTAGTGTACTGTGTTTAAAATCATACAACATGAAAACCCTGCACCTTATGCTCTAACAACTACCTTCTTTTCTATTTGATAACATAGGGTTAAAAAATTGATGCTGTTGTTAATTGATGTGGTGGTCATGTGATTTTTTACTATTTAAATATTGTAGAGTTTGCTGAATTTTTAGATTCTGATATAGTCTTGGTTATAGACTGACGAAAGCGTTTAATCTTGTTGACTCATTAGTAATACATTTTTAAACTTCTTGCTGGCTCACTGGTGTCTTCAGTACCTCTAATTTTTGGATTGTATGTTTCAGTTTAACCACGCATTTATTATGGCGATTAAAAGCACATTCTACTGACATTTTTGCCTCCATCAATATTTGTCATATATTCAAAAAGTATAATTTTCCAAATTACTAGACCATTTATATATCTACAATAATATAATATCACTGGGTTTTATTGTAAATGCCATCTTCTTTTGTCCATCTTGTTCTCTGTTTGTTACCAACTTTAGGGTTTGGTAAAGTCTAATCAGGTGCCAATTGCACTTCTACTTTGAATCTCAAGATCGGCCTAACAACCAAGGCCTGACTCTATTGCAAAGAGTTTGATATAGTAAAGTTTTTGACATACCTGAATAGTGGGTAGATCTGACCTCTATATCACTTAGAAGTCTACCTTGAGAGGGAAGAATTTAAATAAAATAGTCTGAATACAGTTGACTTGGTTTATTTCCTCATAAATTTATTTGGGAATTACAAGTTTTCTTATTCACAAATCGAGCAGTATCCAAGTGTGAGCAATTCAAGTTATTTTCTATGCCATCCCACACACATTTCCTATCATTAAGTTCTTGAGTAATTGGGATTTTAGCTGAATTATTCTTAAATGATACCTTACTTAGGGTCATCTCATATACACCCTTTTGTGTTAAATATACATTCATGACTGACACTAAGAGGGCTTTGCATTTTTGTCATTGGCACCTGACTAGACTTTACCAAACCCTAAAGGGAGCAGCAATACCCCTTGACCAAGTAAAATTAACTTTGTATGTAATATCTCATCTACCTTGTGCCCCATCTGATTTAATTTCTTTATAACCATATTTTTATATACATTTGAAATGGGTAAACTGGGACCTCTCTCCTTCATCTGCATCACTTTCTCTAGAAAGGTCAGATCAGTCATGTTAATAACCTATCTCAAGTCAGGATTTTATTAATTTAGAACAGAGACCCCAACATTCCACATGACACATTTTAACTTTGCATCTACAGATTCTTCTTGAGTAACGTATCTATTCCTATACTGTTCTAGTTGTATACTTAGAGATCCAAGAACTTTTTATCTTGCCATTTTCTTAATTCACATATGCATTTTCTTGTTATAAAAATTTAGGATGAACTTCACCTTATCCATATTTCTTGGCTATAAATATATATATATATATATATATATATATATATATATATATATATATGTATGTGTGTGTGTGTGTGTGTGTGTGTGTGTGTGTGTGTGTGTGTGTGTGTATAAACTAGGATTAACTTCAAAATGTTCTTTTTCTGTACTACCATGCCAGACCATTTTCATATTACAGTTTGCACTTGTTTATCAGGGAACGAAATTTGCTTATTTGCTTCAAAATCCTGACTGTTATCATCGGTGCACTCTCTAGATATTATCCACATCATCATACTTATCATATAGGTTTCAGAATCTCTCTGTCTCCATCTGACTTCTGCTTATTCTCTAGCTTTAATCCATTTTGCTTTATTATTTCCATCTGAACTATTTACATTCATCTTTTTAACTGAGGCCATTTGAAATTATCTGCCTTTTCTCTCACACACATTTGTATTGTTAATCCAGGGTCTATATTAGAACTTCGAAGTATTACTACATGGAATGTTCTAATATCAAACCATTTCACTCGAAACACCATAACATCGAACACTCAGAACAGCAATTTTTTTTTCCCATGGAAAAAATTCTGCTGTTCCAACATACATACACACAACACAAGCACACCAAAATACATAATCCACACATACACTTCACAAAACCCTACACTAAACCATACATACACTACTAGCTATCCACTTACCTTAACCCAACCCTAACCCTAAGGTCCGTAACTACCACACACTCATCTTACCCGCTCCCTAACCCTAAAGTCTCCATCGCACCCGCTCCCTAACCCTAAAGTCCCTATTGCACACTCACCTTACTCGCTCCCTAACCCTAAGGTCCCTATCACACCACACTCACCTTCATTCGCATGCTTACCTTAACCCAGTCCATAACCTTCGCTCCACAGTCGAGGAAATAGCGAAGCTGCAGAAACGGCCCACTGAATACTTTCCCTAGGAAAGTATTCAATATTCTGCAGCTTCACTATTTGCAGTGTTCGATGCAAAGGGTTCAATATTAGAACATTCAAAGTAGTAATACTTTGATGTTTTAATATAGACCCTTAATAAAGGGATGCTTTGACAATATTTGATAGGACAGCATTATAACATTCTTCTTTTCACCAAATGATTTGATCCACTTTCAAAATTCATAGACCCATCCATTTTTAAGACCTTTATAATCTCTTACATTACATTCATAAAATGAACCTCACAATGTTCTTAATCTAATACTTTGTTTGTCCTGCATAAAACATTGTTGAACCCTCCTATCAAGTAACAGACAGAAAACAAATCTTTTCATATTATTTTATTTATTTGTTTTATTTTATTTTATTTGTCCTTTGGTAACCACATAATTCTGAATGAGCCATTGGCCCATTTTTAGTGGAGGCCCAGGGAGAAAAGCTACCCAAAAAGTTTATAAGCATTTGAACAGTTGTTGATCAGTAATTGTATACAAGGGAAAAAATGCCCCACAACATATTAAATATTTTACAATGAGTTGGGGAGACAGGCTCCTCAAACACACTTAAACATTTCACAATCACTGATAAGTAATTATATTGAAGGGAAGAAAAGCCGCACAACAGATTTGTAGTTTATAGTACTTCTAAAAGTCAGTTTTTATACATATAATCAGAAACATTTCACTAAAAAGGAGGACACTGGTTACAATATGTTAAATGAAATACTAACAGTTGAAGTACTTGTGAAGTGTACACTGACCCTAATTATATATAAAACTTGATTTTCAGGAAGTACGAAATGACAGCTGTAAATAACTGAGAATGTGTACTGAGTGTAATGCGGGGAACCTTAAGATGTTTTATTATTATTTAATAATGCATAAAGATGATTTACTTGTGATGTATGTATTAAGTCTGATTATATATATGAAAACTGACTTTTAGAAGTATGGCATGGGGGCCGCAAATAACTGAGTATTTCCACTGATTGTATTGCGGCGAATATTGGGATGTGTTTGTCAAAGGAAGACATCACTTATAATATTCTAGGCGAAACACTAGCTGTAGACTTACTGTAAACTACAAATGACAATGTACAAAGCACTGTTTATTTAGTAGGAAAGGTCTAAGAAAATGGTGGGAACAATATTACGTATTTTTAAGCATTTCAGATGCTTTTCATTTGACTTGTGATGATACAAACACAACTGAGTATTGCTTTAAAAATTTTTAAACTTAGATACTAGTACCTGATAGGTCACCAGCATCAGGTGAACTTATTTAAATGATACATTAACATTTGATTTCTTTGTCTGAAGAAGTCTGGATAGGATCCGGATGAAAAGTGCTTAACATAAATCTGTTTTAGAGTTTTGTTTTGTTCATATGAAACTACAAAGTGAAGTACTTGTCAGTACTTTTTATACAGTCTACGTAGCATTTTATGTTGGAATAAAAGCTTTGGGAGCACTGCTGTGTTTGGAGTCTGGTGCCTTTGTGGATTTTCCAAGTTTGTTTTTTCGTTTATTGGTGCTAATACGGAGAGAGAGATGATTAGTGTTAGAGAGATGCGAATGTTATGGAAAGACACGAGAGAAGAAATAAATAGTAATAAGTGTTGGCTACTAGGTTAAAAAGGTAGAGGAACATACATTAGTAGTATGGTATCATTAGAGTGAGAGCTACCTTTGATGATAGGCCATTACCACTTGCTAAGCTATGGAAACATTAATGAATCAGAGTGTGAAAGGCATAATTATAGTAAGTAGGTGGTCATGCATCAGTTTTGAAGGTTGTGTAGGCACATTTGTAGGTATCAGATAGATATTTTTTAAACTGGTCTTGAAGTTGAAAAGATTGCATGTATGTTTAAGAGGCTAGAGTTCCAGGAATGTGTGACAGAGCTGGAATAGAGAGAGGTTACTGTTGAGAGGTGTGGTTTGTAAGTAGTGAAGAGCATTTTGTTTTAAGATCAAAATGGCCTAATGGGTGGTATGCATGTATATACACAACAAGTCTAGTAGGGCTTTACTGTGCTCTGGTTTGTATATTAATTTGTGGGCTATGAGGAGTTGGGCATAAGTAAGTCGTTTTGGAAATTCAAGCCAATCAATCTGTTTTAGGGCTAAACAGTCATGGGTTCTGTTTGATGAGTTAGTGGCAAATGTTGCTATTTTATTGTAGCTTGAAGGTTAAACAGTACTGGAGAGCCAGATAGTAGAAGTGTACAGGTCAGGATGAATCAGTTAAGTATATATTTTGTTGTTGCTGTTGTTGTTCTATACAGTGTTCCTAATTTTTAGTGAGCATTTTTTTTTCTTTTTAATGAACTCTTACACATGTAAGTCAAATTTCTGGTTATCATCAATTGTCTTGCCTAGTCATTTTGAATGGGTATGACTTCTACAAGGGTATTATCAGAGGTTGCTATTGAGACATTTTTTGAAGTGTGTAAGGGCTTTTGGGATGAAAATCATAGCTTTTTTATTGAGTAGAAGCTGGGAGTTATTGAATCAATTTTCAACTGATAAAAATGACAGTTGGTTGATATGTAGTAGAGTACTTGGGTTACTGGCAGTGCAGATTAAAGTGGAATCACCTGCATGTTATATGAGGGATGCTTTATATATGGCAGAGTGTAGGTTGTCAGAAAATATTTTGACAAGCAGTGGCCCTAGTATGGACCCTTGGGGAACACCTGCATTGACAAGTAGGAAGGATGAGTAGGAGTTAATCCATTTAATAGACCAGAGCCTGTTGGAAATTTAGCAGGAGAATCAACTGGTATAGTGAAGAGAGTTGTTTTAGAAGTAGGCTACCGAAAATGGTACCAAAGGCCTTGAACAGATCTAGAAATACGGCAGGAACCATTTGACATTTGTCTCTGGCAAGGTTAATAGTGTTGATGAAGTTTAGGAGAACTGTGGTAATACTGTGCCTTAGTCTGAAATTATTTTGGGTGGGGTTAAGGAGGTTGTTTGTTTGTAAATGAGCCATTAATCGATTATGAATGTATTTTTCAGGGAGAGAATGGCAATGTGTCTAAAGCTGGGCATATCATTGGAATTACTTCCCTTGTGGACTGGAATGATGTGAGATTTTTTTTTCCCATATGGCTGGGACATGTGATTACTGAACAGACCTATTCACAAGAATGGATACTAGAAAGGAAACTAAGCTTTCTGTTTATAGGAAATCACCAGGAATTCCATCTGCATCTACTGTACTCAATTTGTTTGAGGTATTTCTTGATTGTTGTCGTGGATATTGGTTGAAAAGACAAAGAGTGAGTATTAATGGAACTGAGAGTTGAGACTAAGTGGGATGCTGTCAGATTATTAGAGGACACCAATTTGTTTTGAATTTGGTTGTGAAGTAGTTTAATGATACTTGAGATAAAGTGATCATTGAAAACATTAGCTATTTCTTGTTGTGAGCAATGACAGTTGGAGTTTGGTTGTCCAATTGAAGTAAGGTGTAGTATTATAGCTATGGTGGCCCAGAATTATCTACAGTTTTTGTAGCATCTATTCTGCAAATTGAAGTAATAAAGATTCTTGTCATGTTTTATCTGGCATTTGGCATTTTATCTTGTGTGTTTCTATTGTTAAATATTTTTTTTTGTTTTAGTATTGAGCCATGCTTTCCAGGCATTATTTCTGTTCCACATTAATTTTCTGGTGGTAGGAGTAAGCCAAGGAGCAATATTGCTTTGCACTCTTTTAAGCCTAAAGGGAGCATTGCTGTTTAGTAGGTATATAAATACATAGTAATAATAATAATCATGTTGTTGCTGTTGTCATGTCATGAGACAATATCACATTTCATACTTCCTTTACTTTTTGTTTTATTTTTTAAACTGAATCCCTCCTTCATATAGGTTCATAGGCTCATAGATAAGTACCAGGCTTGCTGTTCTTGCAGATCATTTTAAGCCTAGCCAGCTTCCCTTTTTCTGTTTGAAATAACCTGTCCCATTTGGTTATAGACTGACCTTTGCCGTCCTATGGTCAATAATTATGTATTACCTCTAATGAAAATAACTGTGATCATACTATAAATAATTTGAGAGGACCTATGCATGGGATGTACAGGAGGCAGTACTGGGATAAATTTTATATTGTCTATTTGATTTTTGAATAATAATGCAGTAGTCATGTGCTCTGACATTTTTAACAAAATTAACAGTTCCCTAGAAAGTTTAGTTGTTTTTGTGAGATTTTCCTATGCCATACAATTAAAGATATATGCATTTACCATTCCTATGATTATATTCTGTTGCCAAGATCTTTCATTCTTCTTTTTCTGAGTTTTGTCTCACAGTGGACATGTCAAGGATATTAGTTATATAAAAAGTATCGAGTGTCACATTTTAAGATAAATTATGGAGACCTTTATTTAGCTCATCTCTAGTTCTATACAAATTGTTAGGAAGAAACTAGACAAACTAAACTCAAACAGTTATAGATCTTTTTCTTAACCCAGAGTGAAACCTTTTTTTTTTTTTTTAAATTCTTTATTACAGTTTTATATGCAACAACAGAAGTCAGTGGTTACACAATATCAGCGATACATAAGCATTAGAACATTAAAACGAGATATAAAGGATAAGATATCATTTAAGCCTATTGTCATACACAAACTATCTACACAATATATACAAAGTGCCAATGTTTTAAATTGGTAAATCCTACCAATCTCTGACCCTCCATAAAGTTTATACAATAAGGAGATCTCTCTTTATATATAAATCATATATTTGGATTCCCAACAATCAAATTTCAGCAAGGAGTAAAAAAAGAGAATTCCATAGACTCTGATTTTCCAATCTTTTACGCGGGCTCATGGTAATCAATTTCTGGGAGGTAATATAAGTAATTGCCATATTCCTAAAACTAATCCAAGATAGCTTTGAGCGATCCATCCAGTGTTTGGTAATATAGAACTTAATTAGAAGACAGACATTAATCAGTAACCTAAGTCGTAAAGGTGACAAATTAATATTAGTAATATGTAGTAAGGCCATTTCCCAAGATAATGTTGACTTATGGTAACCCATTTTACTTAGTCTGACCTTAAGAGAACACCATAGGTTTTGGGCATATTTACAAAACCATAAAATATGGATAATGTCAGCTCGTGGGTGTGAACAACAGGGGCAAACAGTGGATACAGATGGGTTAAATTTATTTAAATGAGTTGGGGTATAATATAAATTATTAATAATCATAAATTGAGTAAGCGTGAACTTCTTAAAAGGGGAGTGTTTAAGTGTGAATTTTATCGAATCCAATTTTTGTTGCGGGGATATTGTAATATCTTGTTTATTCCAAAAGTCAGCAAAAATAAGTTCTTTTCTATATAAATATACAGAAAATGCTTTGTATGCAATGGAAATCATATGTTTCTTGGAGTCTAAACTTAGTAGAAGCTGCCTAATTATATTAACTTCCATATCTAAGTTATGTTGATTTATTAAGAAAGTTGAGGTGAGTTCCTTTAATTGTCTCAGGGTGGTGGTATAAGCTTTAGACAGAGAAAGTGTTTCTCTAAGTTCTGTCAATGAGAGATGTTTAAGCTTACAAAAATCCCACACTGTAAGATCTTTAATTAAGGGAAGTTTATTCAAGTTAACCATCTGTCCTCCTAATTTAATATTAGGGTTAAGGTGGAGGGGCTGAAGAAGTAAGAAAGTGCTACCCAATCCTAAAGAATTGAATAGTTCCTGAAAATTGTCAATTAAACTTCTTAATAAGTTATGTAATTTAGCTCCTCTAATTGAAGTTTTCGTCAAAAAAGGTAAAGCTCTGGGATTAATGTTGTTATTAAGAGTGTGGTTATACCAAATTTTAATCCATAAGGGAGTCCACGGGATGGAACCAGGAGTATAATTAGCAATTGCTAAAAGCCTATTAGCATGAATAATTCTGTAATATAGAATGAGATTGGGCATCGCCATGCCCCCTCTTGATTTAGGAACTGTAAGTTTGTAATAAGACATTCTCACTGACTTTGGGTACCATACAAATTTTGCAATTTCATTCTGTATTTTCTTGATATAGGTAGTTGCAACCGGGGATAGGGATGAGTTATATTGATATAGAATTTTTGGCAGAATATTCATTTTGACAATAGAGATTTTTGAAAGTGTAGAAAGTTTTAATATTTGCCATCTTTTCATATCCTGTGAAATAGTGGACCATATTCTATTTAGGTTAGCTTGCAGAACAGATGTATATGAATGGTCATAAGCGACACCTAAATAGTTTAGGGAATGACTGGTATAAATAGGTAAAACCGGGAAGAGATGGGGCTTGTGTGCTAAGGGATTAATTTGAAAAATACTAGATTTATTGACATTGATCTTAAAGTCTGAGATTGCTTCAAAGGCATCTAGAGAGTTAACTAACTTCATGGCGTCGGTTAGAGGATACATAAAGTACAGATTCAGGTCATCTGCAAAGGCAGTAAATCTAATATTAGAGTTACAAATTCTAGGAATAGCATGGTAAGATTTCTGTGATATGAACAAGAGCAAAACTTCTAAATATAGATTGAACAATAGTGGGGATAACGGGCAACCCTGCCTGGTTCCATTAGTGATTTTAATCGGATTTGAGAGTTTCTTGTTTATGTATAGGTGGGTATTTGAACTATTATATAAAGTCTTAATAAGGTTTATAAATTCAGGTGGAAGACCAAATTTCTCGAGAGCTAGAAACAAAAAGTTCCAGTTCACTCTGTCGAAAGCTTTGCAGGCATCCAGAATCAAAGCGTATCTGGGGTTAGGATCTTGTTTAGTTATTTTTATTATAGATTCTAGTGTTATGGTGTTATCCCATGTGTGTCTATTTCTCAAAAATCCAGCCTGCTCAGGGGAGATTAAACCCTCCATTACTTTTTTCAGTCTATTAGCTAGAATGGATGAGAGGATCTTAATGTCCACATTCATAAGTGATATCGGTCTGTAATTACTGGGGTTTGTAGTGTCTAATGTATTTTTGGGGATCAGGATAGTTTTAGAATAATTAATGTATGGGTCTTTGATACCATGGCTGATCAAAGATTTAAATAATTCTAAAAGAATAGGGGCTAAAGTTACTTTAAATGCCTTATAAAATTCGGGGGAAAAACCATCTGGTCCCGGAGCCTTCCCTATTTTCAAATTATCAATAGCTTCTAGGATTTCCTTTGTCGTAATCTGGGACACTAGTAAGTTTCTTTGTGCTTCGGTAACTGATGGGAAGGTAATCTCCTTTAAAAATGTTTTCATCTCTTCTTTGGTAGTCATAAAATTATTGTTATTGTAAGTTTGAGAATATATCTGATAGAAAAGTTTAATAATATTATCATCAGATCTATATAATTGGTTGTTGTACTGAAGGCAAGAAATTCTGGGAGATCTAGGGGTATTAAAGATTAAGCTAGCTAATGATTTAGAGGGGGTTTGTATATATTCTGAGTATTTAGCTATACATCTATATTCCCATATAGATAGATTGGATTGGTGAAATTCAGACAGCTCTTTTTGCTTTGCAATTAGTTCCTTTTCTGTGTTCTCAGAGTAGTTATCAATTAGCTTCTTATCTAAGTTAGTAATATCCTGATGTAGTTCAGTTAGCCTTTTAGCATGTTTTTTCTTAAGGAAGCTCGCTTTCTTAATAAAAATTCCTCTGAGTACAGCTTTGGCTGCGGCCCATCTGATATCGAAGACAATACTTTCATCTTGTTGGGTACTAAAAAAATCTTTTAAAACCAGCTTAATCTCACTGATTAAGGATTTGTCTTGTAGGAGATTTGGGTTCAAGGACCAAGTGGGAGTTATATTAATTGGATTCTGTGTTAAATTTATTTCTAGCGTTATCCTTGAGTGGTCCGATAGGAAACGGGGTTCTGTTGAGAACTTGATTATTCTGGTGTTGAAGTAGTCTGAAATTAGAAAATAATCAATACGGGACCATGATTTGTGACAGCTAGAGAAGTAGGTAAAGTAATTATGTTTATAGTCAGACATTTTAGTATTAAAGGCAATCGGGTCAGTTAACTCCAAATCATCAATCAGGTCAAGTAGGGCTTTGCAAGGTACTGAGTTCCTTGGGCCAAATCTACCCAATCAATCTACTTGAGGGTTAATAACCATATTCCAATCCCCTCCAACTATTAGTAGGTGTTTTGGGAATTTAAGTAGAAGATTATAGATCATCATAGCAAAATCTGAGTGTTCAGAACAAGGACCATAAACGTTAAGAAATAATATCGGGTTATCTATTGTCTGAAAACAAGCAGTAAAATAACACCATCTGCCATCTTGGTCGTTACCTTTCGAGATGATCTGTGCCTGAAAAGACTTCTTAATAATAATCGCTACTCCTCTAGAGTTATTAGTCGAGCCAGAAAAAATAATCTCCTTAATCCATGACTTTTTACTTTCAGGAGCCCAACCAGCGTTTAGTAAGTGAGTCTCTTGTAAAAAGCATACCTCACAGTTAGCTTTTAGGATCAAGTGCATAATTAACTTTTTTTTCCCCACGTTATTGAGACCTCTAACATTCCAGGAGGACACTGTCAGGTTATTCATCATATTAAGTATGATAGATTTAGGTATGCTAAGCAGAAATGAGAAAAGACAGTTCCGTACATATACTTATATAGATATTTATATAGCATTGTAAAGGTAAGGAATAATGAAAAAGTGGCACCTACAATTATACCCCATAAGGTTTGGTCAGAGAACTGTAGAACAATGGCACTAACATCTAACCCAGAGTGAAACCTTGTGGATCACTAATGCAACAGTCATCCTCCAAATTAACATTCAGGTTATCACCTGCTAAATATTCTGAATCTTAGGTATTGATATCAATGGTTTGTCTTCCACTGACACTTCTGTATAATCCCTACTACTAAATTCATGCATATGCTTTCTAATGAAAGAAATATTCCTTGTATTAATGTTTCCAAGTATATTACTTTTATAATAGCATGACTTTCCCCCACTGAGCAGTCAACAAAAGGTAAAGTGGGCCTATCATTGGCTCTGTCTATTATTTTTCCAATAACAGACCCAGCACCTATCAGTATTAATTATACTTGTAGTATATTGTATCTTTCAAGCCCTTGTTTGTTCGATGTACCCTTAGCCAGAGAGAAAATCCAGAAATAAAGTTGTACTAAAAGACTTAATGCTTACAAACCTGCTACCTATCTGCATACAGTGCTATCTCAGAAAGAGAAGAAGACATTCTTCAGTACAGTTAAAAAAATCTCCTGTATCCCATCTGTGCCAGATGAATTCAACTGTTATAAAATGACTAATCAATAAGCTGAGGCGTTCATCTCTGTCTTCTTCTTTCTTGTCATCATCAGCTGTACTGTATGGAACCGAGAAAAAGAAGTAAATCTTTCAGTTGCCAACTCCATATGAAACTTCACAGCACAAACAAATATAATTTGTTTCTTATACACAGATATAAATCAATCCATAAAAAAATAAGCAATAACAGTACTATATTACAGATGTTCTGGTTATTTACAAAACTGATATTCTTACTGTCTCAAATAAGTATATAGCAGTTTACTTAAAAGTTCCAATATATCTCTAGTACTATGCTGGTGTATTTGTGTAGGTTTCTAGAAACAAAATCATTGTAATACATCACACTACTACTACTAATACAACTTAAGTTATGCAGTACCACTATTCTGTTATAGAAATCCATGCTGTTGAAACAATTTAATCAAGAACAAAAACTCACAGTGCTTTAGTACCCTGCATTTAAATGGACTTTACTTGTCCATTTATTCATTTTAGGGACATTTCAACTTCTTCTAGATTCTAAAATAACACATTCATTTGAACCAACTATTATTAAAAAACAACAAATGAAACAGCTCCAACATTAGGGTTTATGATTATTGTGGGTCATGGAATAAAAATGCTTTTAAACAGCCATGCTATAAGGATTATTAGAATTTCTTATTCAAAATAATTTTATCCTAAGCAGCAAGGTGGTCTGAATTTGCCAAACTTTTATATATACTATCTAGTAAAGAGATCTTCCAGGCTTATAATAGGTAAATATTTAAATGCTAATTCAACAACATGGAACCCCACATTTTTGGTATAAGTATTCTAAAATATTAAATTGTAATGTAAAAGCAGTTCCCTATCTTATATCAAAGTCTATTAAAAGACTAAAACTTAGTTTAATTATTAAACAACACATTGACCATTTTCAAAAGTTAATGAAAGCTTTAAATTTGTATCAAATAGCCATGTTTTTTCAAACCATTCATTAGAATCCAGATATTTGAATAAATAATTAGATTTTCCACCTATTATAGATTCTATTGTTCAAGATTTTATCGGACAACTTCATCTCCCCCAATCAAATCATTTCTAAACTAAATTTACCTAAATGCTATTTCTTACTAGTAACATTGCCTTTTAATATATTCACATATTCTGTATATTATACAATTGAAAACTCTTCAAAGTTAAATCTTTTTTCCTCTTAATAGCTGCATTACAAGGTCCTAAATCATTATATACCATATATAAGATCTATGCAAGGAAAATTTCATGAATCTTACAATTTTGCAAATTCATGGAGTTCTTATAATTATGTACCCTTTACAAACCAAAATATAAGTTATATGATGTAATTGAATCTAAATTATATACCCCTCAAAAAACTTGAGTATTCTCACTTTATGATCAATAATAATGCATGTATTAAACTAGTTTATAAGGCTATATATTGTATTACTTTGCCCGATGTCTGTACCTGTTGTAACAACCCTGAAGAAGATTTATCCCATATCATATGGGAACGTAAAATGACACATCAATTATGGCTGAAAATATTTGAATGAATGCAAAAAACTTTTCCTGGTATTAAATCATTCCCTTGACAATTTGTATTACTACATTTACCACATGATAATATAAAGTGTAGGATTTTGAGAGTATTAATAATTATTTTTACCATGAGAAAATTCTACATAAATAGAAAAATTTGCTCTCTTTCAATCATATCATGGTCTGAATTTATAACTACATTATTTAAATATCATAATTCTATCAAATTCATTTCTGATCATAAAGAAGACTCGCAATTTGTTCTCTAAGCATGGGAATTAGTTATAGACATTTTGAATTCTGATATCTGGGAAAATGTACTTCTCTCTTAATTTTGGGGCAATACAATCATAAATGCATTAATGCTTGCTACTCTAATGCTGAGTGTATATAGGTTGTTTATAATGTGACAGTTGGAAAACACTGGAACCACCACAATGCTTAAAATCAAACAATTCTTATTTAATTGAGTAAAAACAAGCGCTTTCACGCACAGTAATCGTGCGCTTCATCAGGTTGTTTATAATGTGAACAGGTGTTCTGAAGTTTACTAAATGTTTTTTTTTTTAATTTTGTTTTATTTGTTATTAAATTATGTGTGTATTACTATTTTATATGTTGGAATGAGTAAAAAGTTTTGTCTTTTTTTGAGGAAAAACAAGTTCTGAGTTTGTGTGCCTTTCTCTGCTATGCTTTCCTTCTGTTACTCATTATTGTCACTGTCACCAGAAAATATCTAAAAAAAGGCCAAAGAGATGGGCAGCTGAAGTCCTCAACAGCACAGAATATTTTCAGTGCAAAACTGCATACTCCTATAACTAATCTTATGCATTTTGTAACTGTACTTCTTGCAACTGTGCATATGTGTGTTGCCTTAAATCTATGCCATTATCTAATAACTGGGGATTTGTGTTATAACTGTATTACTGCAATGACTTGTAACATTACTGTTGCCCATCTTAAGCCCAGGTTGTGGCTGAAAAGGGTCATCAGACCAACCTACCTACCAGTTAAATTGCAATACATACATGTATACATACACACATACATAAATAAATATATTTTTATTTTTAATTTCAAACAATCTGACTTGCAGTCCTGTCTCAGTGTTTCAAACCCATTTTCATGTTTCACTGTAATAAATCTTTTCATTTAAAAAGTGAGAAAAAACACATCATGCAAGTCATTTTCTACTTTTCTGCTCAAAAGCATCCAAATTCTTTTGAACACCTTTTTTTTGTTTTCTTGCATATTTGTAAAATGCTATTTTCTAGCGCAAGATCTGCAGAAGTGGTTAAAAAAGTACAATGCTGGCTCTCATGTTAATATCTACATCTACTGCAATCTTTAATTAAAATGAAACAGCACTCTGAACACAATCCCAGATTCTCATATGTCTCACTGTTTCACATCTATTACTTATAAACATATCTTGCCATTATGTCTCATTTTACTTATTTACTTTATTTATTATTTACATCCACGGTGGTGCAGCGGTAGTGTTGTTGCCTCACAGCAAGAGGTTCTCCCATTCGATTCTTGGCTGGAGTGCAGGGAGTGCCTTCTGTGTGGAGTCTGCATGTCCTCCCCGTGGTTGGGTGGGCATTCGAAAGACATGCGTAAATGAGCATGCCTTTGTTGAAGGTTGAACGTTGAGCTGGCACCTCGACGTTCATCAAAATCTACTGTCAATCATTAGCAGACTGGAGTTCCGCTGTGGTGACCCCTAACTGGGAAAAGCCAAAAGACAACAACTTTATTTATTATTTGAGTCAAAGTTTATTTTTTTGTTACTTCCTTTCCTCAGTTATTTCTTGTAAGTATGAATTAGTAATTTTGCACACAAGCCTAACTGCTTTTGATAAAGTAGGATCAGTTTCTCTTAAAAATACATTTCTTGTTTCATCATTTATTGTATAGCAACTAACTCTGATCCTTATTGGAGAGTCATACAGCTCACAAAACATACAGCCATCGAAGCCATTGTTTGGTTAATTAACATAAGCATTTATAGTTTCCATAGGATGGCATGTCTTTGTGATGAAAGAATGTGTAATATTTTTTAACATAGCAAATTATTTCTGGTCTCAGACTAATTACTGATTTTTTTTCTGTAAGTGCTGCTTTATAACTTCTCTAACAGAATTTAACAATACAACACTGTGGTTTAGTGAGAGGGTTATAGAGCGAGAAGAAAGTCTTAGGGTTATGGAGTAGGAGTTTGGTTTTAGGTTTAGGGAGCAGGAAGGGAGTTTAAGGGTTAGAGAGCAATAAGACAGTTTTAGGGTTAGAGTTATGGTTTTGCTGGCCATATGGTAACTAAGAAGTTACAGAAGATTGAGTTAGTGTAAATTCAAGCCTTTGTCTCTTTCAGCAAATGGCAATAAACAAGTGTATTGTGAACATATAGACCCGTGGTTAAATTGTAGTGTTACTTCATGAAGTTATGACCTTAAAATTGCTTTCAATACTAAGAACAACCCAAGGTCTTTTTTACCAGTATTAGGAAGCTCATATGTTCATAAGGTCACAGATATTTAATAGTTATAAAGTCCAGGAGACCATTAAGGAGATTAGTCCAAATTCCCAATTGCCCCAGAGCACTGTTTAAGTGGCTTGCTCAAGGTCACAGTAAATGTAAATGAAGGTTGATGGAATCAAACCCTGTACCACAGGAAGTAGCTTGCTAACAGATCATAGTCATAATCCTCTGCACTAACTGCCAGATCAAGAGTCAAGTATGCAAGCTTCCATTTCAGTTTGCTGTATTCAAAGTCCAGAGGGATAACCATTACACAATGGAATCATGTGGTTCAGTTACAAACGTATTTCTAATGGTGTCTCTCACACTGACCCATCTGTTCCAGACATTGTGCTAGTATCCTTGCTGCTAAATGTAGCTCCAAGTTCATGCCTCTCATGCATTTCATCTCCTCCCCATGTTCCTCCCAATTGTATCACATCTTATCAGCCTTGTTCAAGTGACTTCTGTTGTTTCTAAAACTAAAACTCTAGCATTAGGGGTTCCAACAATATTACAGGTGATCTATTTGGGAGCACTAAACACAATAAAGACTGACCTCTCCTAAGTCTGTTTTAGTCTATTCATAGTCTATGTACATAAATCTTCAAGAACGGCTACAGTTTTCACTGGGTTACCTGACATCAGATCCCAGTAACTATAGTCTTATCAATATCACTAGTATTATCATTAAAACTGTGAACTGCATTACTGCTGAACTAATTAACAATGACAAATATGACCTATAGACACTTTACCTGAAATGCATTTAGATTTGTTAAGGGCAGATTGACCTTATTATTAAAGTCTTTGACATCATTCCCTATGTAGGCATCATATGGAAACTCTCCAATCTCAATGCTAAGACTTACAACGTCCATTGAATTGTTAATTAGCTTATGGACCAAATGCACATAGTCCAAGTAAGGGGGTTTTGCACTAGCTAGAGAAAAGTTTCTAGCTTTGACCCAGAGAGTTTAGTTGTTGGTTCCAACCTGTTTGTAATTTACTTCTCAGAGGTAAAACTGGGCATCTAAGGTCTATAAGTAACAATGTTTTTTGATGATTGCAAATTTGATGCTACTATCAAGTCACTCTCTAATAACACTAAAATCATACATCAAGGCCTAGATCAGGCCGTCACCTGATGCACTAATCATGGACTCAACTAATATGCTAAGAAGTGTAGCACAGTTACCTTCAGTAAGACCTCTATCCTTTCCTGTTATCATATCATTGGTGTTCCTTTTAAAACAAGCCCCATTATTAAAAATTGGGGTACCTCCATGTCTTAGTTGTGGTCAGAAGGTTCTTTTGCCTCACACAACTCAAATGTCATGACATTTTTTTAAGTCTGTGGTTGTCCGTATCCTATTTTACTCCTCACTTATTAGATTGTGGCATATAAAAGACTCTAAAGATGCCTGGTTTAAGTCACGTAAGATACCACAACAGTCTAAAATGTTTATCATATTCCTGAGAGGCAATCTTGGTATAGCATTTTGTGCTATGAAAGCAACTTATTTTTGTCTGACTTTGCCTTCACAGATCAAACTGCTTCCACCTCCAAGGACATAAATATCCATTGCATGATTAACAATACCTCATGACATGATGGGTTTCGTACCAATACATCCCAGACCTTTGAAACCAACATCTATTACACATCAAGCAGAGAACCTCACTGAATATCATTAAAGTAAACCTCAGTGACTGGAAGGGTAACCATAAATTCAAGCCTGGCATTAATTATAATGATATCCAAGTTATAAAGTATGAACATATGTACGTACATTGCACACACAGTCTGATAGTCCTAAAGTTTATTTATTTTAGACATATTTACTTCTCTGAAAGGCCCAATATATGCCAACAAATGTCACCATTTTTTACAAGTGCATCATCTTAGCCTTATAGCCATAGGCACTAAAAAATTGCCAATAATTTTATTAAAAAAATGCAGAAAATTTTTACAAAAACTATGGAAAAAACACCAATTTTGCTATCCAGTTCCACAACCCTATTATACTTCTTTGTAATATGTGATGTGTCTTATATTAATCACACAGTTTACTCGGCCAATATGTTGCTTGGTGTAGATTTTTACAGTCCAAGTTTTTCTTAGGTGTAATACAAACTGAGATCTACATCTTAAATGCTACTAAACATCAACATCAGGGAATGGCATTCATTAAGGTATTCCATCCTGAACAAATTAAACTAAAATGTTGATAACTATCTATGCTTATTTACTAAAAGTTAAATAAATCATTTAGTGCATTGCTCCCTCCACTCTGTCAAAACAAATATCCATAACATAGACCATTATGATTGTGTCTGATTATGAATAAGTTATTATGTGTTTGAGACACAAATGTAAAGAAATTCTCCTTAATGGCAAATCAAACTGGAACTCAAGGGATTAATTTTGAGATCCATACCAAGAACTTACAATAACTGAGTTATGGTCAGAAAAACATAATCATAATTCTATGTAGTATGTGCTTATTTAACTGCTCTGATATAGTACTAATAGTTGAAAAGCACGAGTAGGAGCAATAAGTGTTTCACAGCTTTGAAAACCATAAAACACCTAGTGCTGTCACAATGACAGCTGCCAGAAGCTGTTTCACCTAATGAAGGTGTTGTTTTAATAGCTCTCAGATACTCTACTCTGACTTATATTTGTATGCAAGAAAGAAGTGTATAACAGCTTTAAAAGCTGTTTTAGTTTTTCACTGTTATTTTTCAGTGGCTTATATTGATCATTGTTATGCTGTAATGTGAGACTGAAGTTTAACACCATGAGAGGTGCTTAACTAGGTTTTGTTAAGCACCTTTCTAAGGTCAGAAAGATACTTAATGAAGCCATTTTCCCAGAATTCAGACTGTAAACATAACTCTGCACGTACATTTACTTTCACAACCTTTACATGCAAAGAAAAAAAGTACTTTTATTTTGCTGCACTCACTTTATTCTCTTTCATTTTGTCTTTAATTTTGTTCATTTAAAACTGATTGTTTATATATAAATGGACTGTTATGCATTCTTTATGTGTGTTTATATGTATTTCCTGTGGATACACTTGGGCCATTTAACAATGCATAACATGACAGTGTCAAGCTCATATAAACACATGCAATGTTTTAAAATGGTAAGCCATCAAAACATATTATACATTTATATTAATATTTATAAAGGATGATATGTTTATAATGAGGAAACATTCCCAAGATTACAAAAATATTCTGGTTATTTCCTCCTCAGGTTGAATGGGAATATTTTATACCTTCTCACACCTATTGCTTTTATTCTCTAATTCTGTTTGCTAGTAGGTGTTTCTTAACTCATGCATCATATGCTCAAAAACTCTAATAGCCAAGATTGATGCAGTCAAGCTTAAAATATAATATGTGAAAATTTCCTGAAAGTCTCCAAATCATATACTGGATCATTTTGTTGAAGAGTTGCATCCCTTCAATAGATTTACTTGAATATGGAAGTAGTTTATGTATTTTTGTCAAAATATTTTTCTACTGTACTAAACTATTTAAAATGTGGTTTTGATATGGAAAATGAAGAAAACTGTTGAAACTGAACAACTTGTGTTGGAACTTTCCAGTGATTCTATCTAGACCAGTAATATAAGTATTATGGGAAGAGACTTATACTGCACATTGGCAGAGCTGTGGAACTAAGAAACTGGAGATGAAGGATAACACTTAGAAAGCATATGGCACGTACTTTCCAATCCAGTTCATAATGTGAAAGATCAAACGTGTTTGAAGTGACTCCAGATGTGTAGGAGAAGAGACTTCAAATGTAATCTCTGCTTAGCAGATGAAAATCCAAAGCATAGTCTATTTATATTTTCTGTGGAACAATGTCCTGTACTTTGTTGGTGCTAATTATATACACAACATCTTAAACTATAATGTAACTAAACTCCCATAGATTAAATTAAGATTTGCTTCTGGACTTCACATTTATTTATTTTAGTCTTTTTTTTCTACTATAATGTGACATGAAATATATGTAAATGGGCATCATTTATGCAGAAAGAGATGTACTCTAACTTATAAACCCATCACAGTGGCAGAGTATGAATGTTGAAAAGGAAGTTGGCTTCATACTTCAGAGCTGTACAAATTCTGGATATGTGCTGCTTTGAAACTATTGCCAAACTTAATAAAGCATTTCCTAAACAAATGCATTCATTACCTAGTAAACTGTGAAGGAAAGCTTGTAATGAATTGTTAAACTCAAAAGCAGAAAATGGCAGTACTAAAATGAAGCACTGGCTGGCATTCACAGTCAATGGTACTACAGAGTGACTTGCATTGCATCAGTTAGCTGCATTGAGCTGAAGCGCCGTTTAATGATCTATAGTCATTCACATTTCCAACAGGGCAACATTGCATTGCCAGGAATTTGCAGGACTATGAATCACTCTAATGTGCAAATGGAATAACTATGTAGCAGAGCACCTATCACCTTTCAAAGGTGGTGAGAGGAATATTCTCAGGCACTTGCCATAACCATAGTCCACACACGCACACACACACACACACACACACACACACACGCACACACACACACACACACACACACACACACACACACACGCAAACACGCACGCACGTGCACACACACCACACACACACACACACGCACTCGCACACACACATATGCATATACACATACTGTCACTCACAGTCACCATTCATGCACAAGAGAGTCATGGATCTACTCATATACTTTCCTAGTTCTCACACACATGTGTACACAGATATCCATATGGATATAATCAGATGCTTTCAGTCTCACACAGCACTACTTATCTGCATCAGCTGCTTGAGCAGAGTAAAGCATATCCAATTCACCCTGTAGATTCTCACCGCTGAAAGGTAAAGAAAAGTTCATACCACAAGAATGCAGTTCACACTTATACCTGTGCACCCCTGTCCTGCTCAACCTTTGCATATTTCATAAATCTGTGAATTGTCTGCTATGCAAGTCCTCTAAATTGGCAGTCTACTGGTGTGGTCATTTACACAGACTTCTCCCAGGGATGAACACAGTAGCATGCAGCAGTCCAAGTCTCACTTCGTAAAGTATATGGCAGCAATTCCATGCAGGGAAGAGGCCTACAAATCAGAACACTCTTTTGAATTGTGCAAGACAGCTGTACTTATCTTGCATACTTCACAAGATGAGTATGAATACCAGCAACTGTTTCAAAGAGGTGGCTGGTAAAGAACACTCCAGATAGCACAGACTATAAGGAATCACCAATCGATATTCTTGTCAACAGCTGTACACCACTGAAGTATCCAGAAACCAAGGAGGAAAAAAAATGCAAGTATTCTCACCTAAGAAAGCATGCTTTGTTTGCTACAGGTATGCACATATAACTACTTCAACAAAATGTTTCAAATTTTAACAATTTAAATTGTTCCACACAAATGAATATAATTTTTTACAACTGCATAATTTAAGCAAAGAATATTAGTAATTGAGCCTTACTCCACACATGTTTGTTCCTTGTTTTGTATTACTGTACACTCACATCAGTATGATTTTGCTAGTGATGTTTGTTTTCATTTGTAGTTATTTGCTAAAGTCTACATATCAGACAATGAAAAATGACTATTTTTTTTTTTGGTCCTCCCCGCTGTCGAGTGACATTAAAGACATGTAGGTATGTGCGTGCATGAATGGGTGTGCCGTTTTTGATGGTTGGGCATCGGGCTGGCAACTCGGCACCGTAAAAATCCACTGCAATCATTAGCAGACTGGAGATCCTCTATGGCGACCCCTAACCAGGAAAAGCCGAAAGACATTAGTTTTATTTATTTTTTTGGTTGAGCTGGTAGTTTGTATGATGAAATTTCATGTTATCATCTTAGTTACTGTATTTGGAATTGCCCTTTCCCAGAGGTACATTGAACTTAGAGCTAATTACATAATTAAAGAGGAAGTAGGGACAATGCTGCTTGCATTAGGATGTGGGGTCTTAACCCCAGTGAAAAACAGAGGTTAAGTTTCACATTTCATCATCTGTCTTTCTGAGGTATTCTTAAATATATTGTGCAGTTGCCCACATGCATTGTGTGGACTCTGTTTACCCCAATGCTTTTTGTTGTCATGATTGAGAGACATGGATCATGGTAATAAAGAATAGCATACAGAAATCTGTCATCTTTTGTGAATGGTGTGTGAGTGTGTGTAACACGTAATAGTGTACTACATGCAATGTTACTCTGGATGAGAAAGAGTGCCCTGTATAGCATGCCAAAGCTACACAGCACAGCCAGGGATAACAACTTAGAGTGGTAGAAACTATTTACTACGGTATAATAACTTACTGAGTTTCTTCTCTCTGTTAAGCTGTGCCATGCAATCATATGTAAATGTGATTCATAAAAAAACTGCAATCATTAGGTGCAATAACAGAGCTATGCTCAGTACCATATCAAAGTGCTGAGGGGATATGAAGCTCTGAATAGCAAAAGTTCAGCCACATTACTATGTTGGGGCAGGAAATTGTGTGGTTGTAGTGGCAGGATTTCCTGCCCCTCATGGTACTCATTTAGCAGTACAATTATTCTTGCTATGCAAAGCAGTGTTTTTTTTCTGTCTTTTTATTTTAAGATAGTACCATATCCTACTTCATTCCATTCTCACCACCAATTCCCCAACCAGCCCCCAGATCCACAAATTTAATCCTTCTGTACCACACTGAGAATTCCCATTATTTTACCAACCTATTTAAAGCAGTGATGCTGGAAGCTGCTGAAGTCCACGAGGACAGAAGGCAAAAGGTGTACTTAATAATCTAGAAGGTCAGTTTTGTAGTTGTTTACTACCATAACAGAAGCATATCTGTGACACAAGATGTATATAGTAGAAATATGAGTTACATTTGGAATGACCGCACAGACATTTCATAGAAAAGTACAGATGAATCTAATGTTTCACCTGCATGGTATGTGATCCAGTAGCCACATACTCAATAGTTAGATAAAAAAGTGCACTAGTGTTGTAACACACTGTTAGCACACACAGAGCAGTTACCACAGAAAAGTGATGGGAAGCTGTTAAACACCATTCAGACTGTTAAACACTTTATTATACCATGACCACCCCCAAAATGTGCACGCTGATTGGCCAGCGTGCACATTGTAAATCGAGTTATACTAATGGAAAAAGGTCCGGTCGCCCGGACTTTTTTCCATTAGTATAACTCTACTTTTAAAACACTGTCTCGCTATGTTAAATGGGTTTAACATAGCAAGACAGCTTTAAAATAAGCAACGGAGATCTCCGTTGCTTATTTTAAAGCTGTCTCACTATGCTAAACCCATTTAACATAGTGAGACAGGTTTTTAAAAAAGCAACGGAGAAAGCAAGATCTCCGTTGCTTTTTTTACTGTATCGCTATGTTAAATGGGTTTAACATAGCGAGACAGTTTTAAAATAAGCAACGGACATCTCCGTTGCTTATTTTAAAACTGTCTAGCTATGTTAAACCCATTTAACATAGCGAAAACAGTAAAAAAAAAAGCAATGGAGATCTTGCTTTCTCCGTTGCTTTTGCCCACAGCTCTGATGTACTGCACAGGCGCGCAGTACATCAGAACTGCCGCGGATGCCAGACATCTGCGGAAGGGCAGTAAACAGGCATTATACTATGCCATTGTTTAAGAAAAGTAATAGTTTCTTTTCTTAAATAATGTCATGGTATAATAGCAATAACCCACTTCTGGGTGTGGGTAATGCTGTATTTACCCACAGTTGGCTTTGTTTGGTCCCTCGGGCTTCGCCCTCGGGACCAAACCACGCCAACCGTGGGTAAATCCAGCATTACCCACACCCAGGCGTGGGTTATTGCTATAGTCTGACATGAGAAAAAAAAGTCTGAATGAAGTGTTTAACAGTTTTCCACTACGTGGCTTTGTTTTCCATGGATTGTAGTTAATATCCTAGTGTGTGACTAGAGGTAAACAGTATTAAGCAGTACTTAATAAAAGCTTGTTGAAAACCTTTCCAATGTCAAAGCATGTTTTTTTTTCCCCATATCAGAGCATAATCACAGTGACCTATACATGAGAAGTCATTATTTTTCAAAAATAAGATATAAAATGCATAACATAACATCTAGATCCTGGCAGCATCCACAACCCTGGTTGAAGAAGTGAAGCTTGACACAGGTTTATTAACGACTTCTGCCCTGGACTCACTTGTTTAACAATTGGCCCTACTCAGAGGTGTGCATGCTGTGGATTATCTTTCTGAGCTGTGTGCACTGGGAACACTGATATTATTATTTTTTTAAGTGTGTCTTGCAATTAAACCTTAGAGGGCTGTACAGAAGATCACTGTGGCCTTTGTGGGGCTGTGACAGTGTGTTCATTATTTCTTTAAATTTTCACAAAATCATACTTCCAGGTATGAGCACAACATCACTATAGCTTGTGTAAGGGCAGTGTGTGGTCTAGGTGCTACTGGCTGGAATACATGACTGATAAAACTTTTTTTTCTTTTCTCACAATCATGTCAGAAGTGTATATACAGGTGGCTAACTTTGAGATGCAGGGGTAAGGTGTGATATTGTGAATATACACCTGTATTCAAAAAGTTAAAATATGTTACTATACTCTGGTTGTCAGATGGATACACAGATGGCAGCTGTCTTTTTTGAGTAATGGTGAGCAGGCAACTTGTATGATGTGTGACAGCAGCATCTTAAAATATATAACTGAGGCCATTTATTTATTCACTTTTATCATAATCTAACATCAGAGAGAGATACACAAAAGTTGACTATATTTTTTTCTTTTGACAGAGAGATACTCACTATTCTATGATATGATTCATGTATCTTTGCAAGCATTTATATTCTCATTTTATTGGGAACTACTTTTTTGTCAACTTTGATCATTAAATCTTGAGCACAATTTATTTCTTCCTTGAATGAAAAAAAATAAAGCTGAATTTCTTTGATTGATTGTTGTCCATGCCATAATTGTAACAAAAGGCTGGGTTAAATAACTCTAAAATGCACCTCACTGCATCCAGAATGCCATGGCTTCTGAGGCCCAAGCAGCCTCCAGACTATCAGCTTAATTCTACTGTTTTCTCCACAATTATTGCTCTCCAGTCTTGGCCATGCAGGGAGTGATGAAAGGATGCAGGAAGAAAATGAAGAATAAGAATACACTTCTTTCTTCAGACACAATTTCTATTCAGGTGATCTTTGTCTCAAAAGATTTGAAAAAAGCAACTCAGTACATCAGGAATCCAAAGGCTTTTTTTTGGGGGGGGGGGGCTGAGGCCTCTGGCTTTATTTGATTATTTCCACCTCATTTCTTATGATGTAATGATGGACAATTAGGATATATTGAAACAATGCATGAAAAATCTGAGCAGTAATCTAATCTAAATCTGAACAGTAATCTAATCTCAATCCAATCTGAGTGGTGTGGCAAATCTAGGATAGGGGTAAGAATTGGGCACATGGGAGACAGTAGAGACAGCACAAGGCCCAATGACTCCTTTTCAGAGTGTTTAATTTCAACAAAAGCCAGAGACAAAATATTCAGTACTGCCAGGGCCTGTCCTATTTAAGTACATCACACAGCTTATCAACAAGGTTGGTTACTCTCCATAGGATCATAGGATCATAGGAAGCTCCTAGGCTATTGGCCCTGAGACCCTTATAAACCTAGCTAAGAGTTTAGCCCATGTATAGAAAAATCAGAACCTGATGTCCCTATCCAGCATGGATGCAGGTGGAATCCCAGGGATGTATTTTCTATTTCCTATCCAGTTATCCAGGTTGCGCTTAAAAAAGGATAAAGAGGTGCTCTGCTTGACGTGGAGAGGGAGTCTATTCCACAGATGGGGAGCCTCTGGGTCACAAATCTGTCCTGCCAACAAGTCCTATTGATGTCAAAGACCAGGTTGAGGCCCCATGTGTGGGTTACTTGAGTGGAGCTTGACTTGCAGATATGCAGCAGTCCCATCAAGGCAGGGTCCAAGATCACCTTGTATGCCAGACAGAGGTCACCTCTGAGGAGTCTGTATGAAACAGAGTAGATGGATAGGACTTTTATCCTATCTGTGTATGGAAGATTTTTGAGGCCCTGGATTCTCTTGGTGAGGAACCTCTGTGGTCTCTCCAGCTGCTCAGCTGCTGTATGTGCTTTGCGAGATACATGCCAAATGGGGCATTTAACATTTCATAACTCTGGAACACCCGGATAAGAAAAAAATAGCATGCAATATGCTTGGTTTAGTCAGATTTCTGGTCTACAATAATCCTTTTGATTGTATCTTTATTTTCTACTATGTATCATTTATCTGGTTGCATAATAATGCTAAACATCCCCTTGCAGGCACTCCTCAAGCTGTTTAACTTAAGTCTAGCTACTGGCTTTGTCCCTGATTGTAGGTTTATAGGTGTATACTAGGCTAATGACCACTATGGCCCTTACAAACCTAGCCATACAACCCAAATGTGACCCACAAATTTGATTTATATTTGATTTATAGGAGGTGACTTACTGACTGCCTCTGCCCATCAGAGACAAAAGATCCATATCAAGGGTGAATTTTCGATTACCCATCCATTGGTCCAAGTTGCACTTAATAGGGATAGGGAGGAACCTTGTTTCACATGGATGGTGAGCCTGTTCCAGAGAATGGGAATTCTCTGAAAAACATATTTCTCTCTCCAACATGGCTTATTTATAATGCAAGCAAAATTTTATTTTTTTAATCTAGCAGTTCTGATGTTATTTGTTTTGTGGACGTGCATACAGGGGAGGAATGAGGTCTAAAAGAAGGCAGGACTTAAATGAGCTATATAATGTTTGACTGAAATTGATTGGGTGATTATAAGCGATGCATAATGTTTGTAACTGGGAGTGTGTCAGTATGTTTTGTGATGTTAAAAGCTTGCAACTAGGATAGTGTCAGTGTGGTTTGTTTCCATTTATATAAACGTACAATTGCCTATATTGTAAGTCATGGTTTAATAAAGATGTTTCTTGTTTAAAAAAAGGGCAGGAATTGAATGATTTATGCAATGTTGCTTAGGTTATATGATATATAACAATATATGCGAAGTATAACAATTGTAAATGTGAACTTGTTAATACAATTTGATTGCTTTTATATAAATGTATATTTGTCTATGTCACAAGTGATAATTCAATAAAGGTGTTTCAAAAAAAAGATTCATGAAAATAAGGTCCAGGAATGCCATGTAAGCCAGGTAAAGATCAACTTTCAGAAGTCTGTATGATACCGAGTAAAGAGAAACAGGACTCTGAGGCAATCAGCATAGGACATTGTGTTTCCTCCCTGTAGTCTTTTTCTAAGGAACCTTTGTGAATTTCCACTTGCTGTATGTGTCTGGTCAGGTACATACTGAAAGGGGCATTATACTCTATGATGGGCCTAATGAGGGGTGAGTACAGAGGTATGATCACCTTTTTGGACCTGGATGCCATACCCTTGCTAATAGGTTCAGTAACATAGAGAGATTTTCTTACTACCCTGGACACATGTTGATTAAAGGCTAGGTTAACATCTACATGAGTTCTCAGATCACTGAGTAATGAATCAACTTTTAAAGGTATTGTATTGATGACATAGTTACCCAGGGTAGCCGACTTCCCAAGATGTACTATAATGCATTGCCTGATACTAAGTTTTAAGTCATAGCTTTGGCACCAAAAGTTTGTATATATTAAACCTTCCTTAATGGTGTTCTCATCTTGGGGGGATTTAATAACTGCTCCCAACTGCTCCCAGTTTGCAGTCATCTGCAAATGTAGTTAGCCATTGGCCTTTAACATTGGCTTTCACATCTGAAAAGTAGATGCCAAAGAGTAGAGGGTCTAGCACAGAGCCCTGTGGGACTCAGGTGGTAACCAGCCTATTTGTGGAGGTGACCTCACAGATTCTAACCTCCTGGGTCCTATCAGTGAGCCAGCTATCTATCTAGTGTGTTACAACATTGTGTATATCTAGTTATGTAAGTTTTTGATAATGCCTGAGTGGGGTATTGTTTCAAATGCGTAGCCAGATCTAGGAAGATAGCATGCAATTTTCCACTCATCCATTGTCTTAGTGACTTTTCCAAAGAAGTCCTCCAGATTCAGTAAGCATGACTTTCCTTTGAGAAAGCCAAACTTGAATGGATCCAGTGTCTGTAGGTCTCCTATGTCCTTGCTGATAATTTCCATGATAATTCTTTCCATGGCTTTGCAACTAAGACTAGTTAGCTAATGGGTCTGTAATTTCCAAGATCTGTTGAAAGCCCTCCCTTACAAGGGTGTGACCATTGCAGTCCTCCATTCATGTCACAAAGAACCTGTTTTAAGACTATAGTTAAATAATAATGAATCCAGGGGTCCTGATAAGCTGTATTTTAGACTATTCAGGAGGCATCCTGGGATGTTATCAGGTCCTGTTGAGGCCATGTTCTTGGCTTTAGTGACTGCAGCCAGTACATGCTACCTAGTAGATGGAGGGGTTATGTTTGATGGTATTATTGGGGGAGTGAGGGAGGTGAGTGTGTGTGTGGAGGGGGGGTAAAGTTGGAACCGATTTTATCCACTAACAAGTTCATTATATTGCTAGGCTCAGTGAATGCAGCTCCATTAACCACCAGTTCTGCACATTGCTGTGTGCTGTCATTGAGGATTCTGACAAAGCTGCAGAAGGCCTTATGGTTATCTTTCACCTGCGAGGATAGCTTAAGCTCAATGTCGGCTTTGCTTGACTTAATTGCCCTCTTAGTTGCCTAGTTACTTTGATGAGAAGGTTTTTATTTTTATGGAAATTACCCTACTGATTTTTGCCATAAATGGTTTCCTTTTGTTGTATATCCTGTTTAATTTGGGAGGCCATTAGAGTGGTTTAATTATTGGCTTACTTCTTGTAGATACAACAGCTTCTATGCAGCCATTAATGTAGATGTATGGAGTTTCGTAGAGCAATGCAGTATAGGCTGATCTGTTCTTGGGATTTGGAGGGCACATTGAATTTTGACAAGCCATCACTTAATAATGGGCAATTTGCACTGAAATAATTCCTGTTACTGATTTAATGGGATTACAGAGTTCATTTTGATTTTTGATTTTGAAGGATACAGCTTTATGGTCATACCTTACCAGGTTGAATGAGACATAGGGGGGTTGCAGTGATCTCCCATATGTGTGAGCAGAAGGTGCAGTATGTTGGAGCCTCTAGTAAGCATATTAACTATTTAGTCAAGGTTATTTGTATTTATGTCCAGGAATCCATGTGTCTGTAGATTTGAGGCTGTATAGTATTCCTAATCTATAGAAAGGAATTTAAAATCTCCCATGAGTAGGGTGGTAGGTTGGATGGTAAGTGTTTCCAGTATGTTAAGGACTGGATTGTGAGTTTCTTGGGACATGGAGGGTGACCTATAGGTGGCAAAGTTATGATATGGCATTTTGTCTATAGTGATCTACACATAGGAGAACAAAAGCACATCATCCTGTTTGACCACCATAGAGGTATGCTTATTGCTGATGTTTATTGAGACAGCTACACCTTTTGCGCATGTCTGTGCAGCTACTGGTCTAAAAGCATGGAAGGCACTGAAATTTTGTACTGCTGAGGTACTGTGTGCTGCTTTAAGCCATGATTCTCTAACTACACAGATGTCTATATTTTTGAGTGATGAGGGCTTGGAGGGAGTATAGTTTTTCTTATTTAAACTCATAATATCGAGTAAATAACACCTTCAGGTTCAAGTCGGGTTGATTTTACGATGTTTGTCAATTTTAGCATTGCCTAAAAAGGCACTGTGGGGGCAGACAAAGCCTTAGCCAGTATTCAAAAGCCTATAGGGGAAAGGTGTAGACCATCCTTGGCAAAACAATGTGGTCTGTTGACCATGTCCTACCAAGCTGACAAATACTGGTACATCGTGGTGGTGATGCCCCTTGATAAGGGTGGCCTTACAACTGACCTGGGTAGTTAAAGTTCTATCAGCCTTACAAGCCTTATCTGAAAAACCATGGGGTATATCGAAACTAACCTCATAAACTGTATCAAGACTCTTGTTTGACTTGACCCCCAACAGTTTGGCTTGGTGAAGGATAGACCCTGTCTAATTAACCTGGCAATTTTTTTCAAAAAATTTACAGAGGCTGTAGATGGTGGCCATTGTGGTGTATCTTGACTTGGCAAACATCTTCAACACCATTCGCCATGCTGGCATCATACAAAAGCTAATTGCTTTAAAAATCAACCCATATGTGGTAAGATGGATAAAAAACTGGCTGAAAGACAGAACCCACATAGTGCAAGTTGCAGACGCATAATCATTAAGTATAACGCTTACAAGAGGTATCTCTCTGGATCAGTGCTGGGACCACTTTTTTTCAGTATTTGCTTCTTAGCCCTCCAAGTGAAGAGGCAAGACCACTGGACCACTGGCTCTTAAAGTTTGCAGATGACTGCAAACTGGAGTTTGATGTCAAGTCACGTAGTGATACCCAGATTCTCCCGAATGAACTCTCCTAAGTAAACCCTTGGTATATTAAAACATGGGCTCAAACCAAATGATAAAAAGTGCAGTGTCACTTTTGGTAAACAACCCCTCCTTTCATCATACTGTTAGCCAACACGTGAGTGACCTAGAAACTTTGGCCGATAGCTTCCTCTGTTTTGACCATCATGTAACAATGGTTATCAGGAAATTGTTTTATTTAGCCCACCTACTACCCAAAGTAATATCATCACATCATAAAGAGGTAATCATACCCTTATACTCAGCATCAATTAGACCAATTATCAAGTACAACACCCATCTTTCAGCTGTATCTCACTAGACATAGCTAACAATTAAAAATGCCTAAAGTCCTTGAGATGCCAAGAGAGGATGAAACTCTCTTTCCATTTACTCAGTGTCTTGCAAACTTTTGAGTTGATATCTGTCTTGCTTACTGGTTGCCCTGGACTTCTTGTTTCTCCACAAGCCCAATATCTCCAGCAGTATTCAAATCAATGCCTTACATCTTCACCAACAGATAATGCATCATGGCAGAGAGGTATGCTTGTAAGTCAGCACCTCCCAAACTTTTGGAATGAATGTCCCCTACACGTGAAGCAGTGCCATTCACTATCACACTTTATACATAAACTAGTGACCAGATGAAGGTCCACAAAGTTATGTTGGATTGTACTCATATGGCCCTCCTACAGAAAGGAGGTGCTGCCTCAGGGAGGGTACTGGCAAGGTGTGAATGGTCATAAGATTTGTTGGCCTTAGAATATCTATGCATCTAAACTGTTTTTATGGCTTACTCTCGTAGCTTGTCAGGACATTTCTGGATACACTCATAATGATACTGAAACAGCATAAAGTGGGTGCAAGAGAAGGAACGAAACCTAAATACAGCAAACTGATTACTACACTGTAAGTCTGTCTAGCTCCAGTGAGCTGTACTTCTGTAGAAAATTCTGCCTAAAAAATGCTATTAGACAGGAGAGCTAAAGACTATACTGGTACTCATTGGGTTAAAGGCAATAAACGCACAGGTCTGCACCAACTTATGGAAATTACACTTCACTTGTAGAACATATCTCTCAACTGTACAATGCATATACATTAATTTAATGTCTTATTGATATTTTGTAAAGTGTTGTCTTTACTGCTGTTGATCCTGGGTTGTATCTGGATAGGGTCAATAGCCCAGCCCACTTACCTGGTAAACAAACAGCAATCACTCAATAAACAAATAAATATGTCCACAATTTTGTACAACATCCATGATGTTTCCTCATATTTTTGCCCTGTCACTCATAAAATATTTGATTTTTTTTTTGGTAAAAAACTCAGGATCAAATCTCTTAAGTCTTCAGAATTTAATAGACTGTCCAGATTATTGTGTCGTGTTTTTGGTCTGTTCCTCATAAAATCTGTGGTTTTCTGGGAAACTATTGAAGATTGTGCTCACTAAATAATGAAACATTTTAGTCCAAGACTTCATTTCCTAAAGAAAATATATACCAATGCAAAACCTGTTATTCTAAGAGCTTTCCAAATTTATTAAAGCAATATTTAAAATCTCTCCCTGATTTTGGCTATTTGTCTCCCATTATTTTTGGGTTTGTCCAGAATTCTAAAGCAAAAGTTGAGAGGTATGCAGAGGATTGCAGTCAGTCACCAATACCAGACATTAAAGTTTCATACTTCTGTTTTTCAGAAATGCATGTTGATACCAAACATATTCCATTAAAATTTTAAATGAATAGGTAATAGTTAAATTATCCCTATTTCAAGTGTTTATTCCCCTGATATTTTTGGCTTCATCCAAAATTCTTTATGAAAGAAATTGATCGGTATGCCTTAGAAACACTCACATACATTTTTCCAAGGTAACTGTGAGCTCAGGCAGCCAGAAAAAGATGATTTATCAATCAAATTATCTTTTTCTGGCTGCCTGAGCTTGCAGTTACCTCAGAAATGCCAATGTAAATGATTCCATGTAATTGCTACTCTGGCAGCATTTTCAGGGCACACTGGAGAGCTGTTGAAAGTAGAGTCTGTCCATTGAAAAAAATCGCTGTTCTGGTACAAAAACAAAAAGAAACACGTACACTTTAAACTTATACTAATGAGGGGGGCTTCACCCTCCCACACCCTCCAACGTGGGGGGGCTGTGCCCCCCACTCTCCCCTACTTAAATATACCAACTCCAAGATCACTGCACGATGGAGGAAATAGCAAAGCCGTGAAAACGGCCCATCATTTTTTTTCCCTGGGAAAAAAATTGGTGTTCCACGGCTTTGCTATTTTCACATTTTGGACATATGGGTTCGATATTACAACGTTCGGACTCCTGTTAGTTCAACGTTGTAATATAGACCCTTTTAAACTCACAAACCACTAGCCTGACAAAATTAAAACTTAAGTGTCTGGAAACACTATATATTTATACTCTCTTACCTCACCTACTTCTTGCATCTCCATTCTCACACCTCCTTACTGTCCCACACTCATCAATGCCATCAACGCTAAACACCTCTCAGTGTCAGAAGCCTACACATACTCCAAAGTCAGGCACTCTGTCATGTGTACAACTTAATGCTAAATGCATTAGAAATGAAACTGACAACAAAAGCTCTTTTCTGAACTTATATTCCCCTGATCTCCTTGCAAAAATGATTATGGGCTAAAGAATATCCATAATCATATACAGAATTTCTTCCCTGGGTATACTTTATTCACTTTTATTCATTCAGGTGCCAGACCTGTTGGTGGTGTTATGCTACTCCACATATCATCTGTTGACCTAGCTAAAACAGATAACCATCTCCAATAATGTGAATGTGGCAAAACAAATAACAGAATGTAATAACATCTTAGTTATTTCCCACGCTGATGTATCCATTGACTCTGACCATAACTGGTAGTTAAACTTACAGTCACGTTCTTACAGCATCTATGCCTGTCCATTGCCTGTCACCTCCTGCCTCACTCTTCAAATAAAAAAAAAAAACTCATGTCTTTACTTTCTCCCATCAGACCAAATAAGCACATAAACATCATCATCATCATCATCAACTTGGGCAACTTTATCCTAATATTTCAATTAAACATGATTTAACTAATTTTCATGCAAAACTCAGCCTGCACCAACTAGAAGATATCACAGCTAGGCCCAGCTGACCCACCTGAAATCTAATCACCATTCACTTCTTGGCCTTATTATTGCAATCCATCCAACAATAACTCCTCTATCTCCATTCACCCACCCACTTTTAGTGATCATTGCCCCAATCCATTCTCTTGCCAAAATCTTCAAGTCAAATATACCTCCCTAGGCTAATACCTTTCAGACCTACGCTCCTCCTAAAATCTTCATTCTACACTGCAAGCCTGCCAGTATTGATTGCTAGCATTGCTGCCAGTAAACTAACAGACTTCCTACTCTCACTTCAGGAATTCCACTTCCCAGTGATCTCAAGGCTGCTGAAAGACCTCAAAACTGAATGACCCACAAAGAGATTAAATAAGAAATGAAACTGTGCGACGCAGCCAAGGAAATGTGGAAATAAGATCCCATTCCTGATAACCCTGATCATTATAAAACTTAGAGGAACTTGACGAAACAATCTATAGGCTCAAAACCTAATAACTAAAATCTAAACAGACTTCCCTTTTCACTCCCCTAAACATTTCTATCAGGAAATCAGCAAGCTCTTCTCTGAATTAATTATCCTATCTAGAATATATACACTGCATATCTGGTAATCTTACACCTTCTGACTTTCTCAGAGAATTCTCAAGCAACACCACATTTTACACCTACTTGAAAGATAACTATGGACTTCCCACCTGAACCTGGCAACTTTCACCCTTGGTTCTTATACCACTGCAGAAATTTCATCACCACCCCTCTTAAGTATAATTACAGTGTTTGTCTTACCACTAATTCTGTGCAAATCTTTGGAAAGTCTCGTTTATCTACCAGCACCAACAGAAACCAAGCCTTCTTTTCCAGTCACTTCTGGCCCATCTCCATCCTACCTGCTCTTTTTAAAATGTGTGAAAAAATCATATGTAACCAACTTACCACTTAAATGCAAAAATATCACCTTCTTTCCAGCAAACAGCACAGATTATGGGCTGGTAGGAGCACCATGACTGCTCTATGGACCCTGAATGATAATATCTTAACTAATATGGATAAAGGAAATCTTAGTGGAGCTGTGTTCAATGACTTACCCTGTGTCTTTGACATGGACAACCACCCAGTTCTACTTCTCTATGTACAAGATATTGGGATCAGCCTTAATGCCACTGCATGACTTAAAGACTTTCTATCCAGCAATTCATTCCAGATAAAGACAGGAAATAGTTCAGGAAGATGCCAATGGCATCACAGACACTCAGCTTTGGGGAGTGATACTGGATTACATGGAGGAGTTGGGGAGGGAGAATCATCATGATCTTCAAGGGGTGGTACACTCATTGAACCATGTGGCTGGGAAGCAGTACAAAATATAGAGAAGAAGCCAGAAGAGAAGTTAAAGATGTCTATGTGGAATATTAGAAGGCTATCTAACCCAATTATAAGAAGAGTGTGATATAATGATTAAAATACCTAACAGTCAAATAGTGCTGTTACAAAAACTAAACTGAAGCAATAAGAAACTAGTAAACTTGTGGATAGGACCTTGTCATTATATTACACAGCCCATGTCAGAAGTGGCAGGAAAAGAGGAGTTGCAATTCTGTTCCATATAACATTGAGAATAATTACAAAGTAATTGGTAGTAACCTAGACAGATGGTTAACATGGCTGGGTAACAACTATGGATGAGAAAGTAGCAATTGCCAATATATATGTCCCCATTGCATATCAGGTCATTTTCTTTAATTTTCTTTTTCAAGAAAGGAAGGAGCGTGTCTCTAGACAGTATTTCAAGATCACATGGGGATTTAAATCTGCTATGGATGCCTGTAAAGACAAACTAAGAGACAAGAGGGAAGCACATGTCAAGTGTATTAAAATGTTAAGGGGGAAAAATGAGTGAATTGACCTTGGCTGATGTATGGAGAGAAACTCATATAGATGAGAAAGAATATACTTTCAGTAGGAAGGAAGGAGTAGAGGGGAATCAACTGATCTATTTTTAATTGAAATTAAGGAGTTATAGAGACTAGAGGAAGTGGTTATTCAGGATAGATATACATCTGATCATGATCCCTTAGAATTCAGTTTATTTTTCATTGTTGCTGGAGAGAGGCAAATGGAAATGGTAGCCTTATAAATGAAGAAAGCCAGAAAGGCAAGCTAAACTAGAAATTTTGACTCAAGGAGTTATTTTTGAAAATATTTTAGTGCAGAAATAAATGTGCCTGATCTGGTTTGACGATCTAAAAGCTGCACCTCATGCCAGACTTTTGGCAGAGGAAAGGAGCTATGGGGCAGAATGTTTACCAGGTTACATTATATGAAGGCAAAAATTAATGACCTACAAAGGGATCTAATGGGCTCATCAAGTAATAAGAAAAAGTTATCCTTGGAGATTTCCAGATTAAGAAACCAGTTAGAGTATATCAATCTCTCGGGTATAAAAGGAACTTATCAGCACTAGAGAATTCTGATGGATCATTAGGGAAGTTGACCCAAAATACTTTGTGTGGCTTATCAAAGAAAGAATATCATATTGAAGTCACAATCAACCTGCATGCCATGATTTGGTGTTGAGGGAAAAGGAGACTAAACAAACTTTCCTTTCAGCCTATTAGGACCTTTATGAAGTGTGAGATGATAAAGATCATAGGAACTGGTTCACTAAGGAAATAATGTGGAAGCACATGAGAACAGGCAATATGACACAAAAGAAAGGCTAATTACTAAAAATGAGGTGGAAAAGTGAATAAACAATTGCAGAGAGGAACTGCACCAGACTCTGCTGGTTTTTCTGTATATTTTTACATGTGGAAAGGGGATAGATTCAAAGAACCTTGTTAGTACAATGCAATAAATTCCATTTGTGATTTTTTTAACAAGATTTGCAAACATGACCGGTGGTGTATTTAATTCATGTTACTTTAATGAGACACATGTAATTTTAGAGTAATTGTATGTATACTCATTTATATATCATTTTAAAATATGAAATATGCTTTTGCTTGCTGTGTAGTTCTTAATATCATACATTTGTAGGCAGCATTTGACCAAGGCAGAAGATAATTTGGCTTATCATGTCACAATGCAGTTTAAAACAGGCATGTTGTTTGATTATTGTATGAAACATACATATCTACAAATATACCAAAGATGATATTGTTAATTTATTGTAATTACAATGGGAAAATAAGTGTGAAATGTTAAAAGCTGAAACAATTACTTGTCAATGCAGTTGACTGAGTTTGATATTGTTCCTACCATTTCTGATCTATAAAGATGATTTGTTCTTTTATTTGTGTTTAGGAAGTTTCAGCTATATGTTTCATAAGGTTCTGCTGCTGCTATGGCATTTCATGTGACATCTTTAAACAGTGTGCCCAGTAGTTTTGGAATCTGGATCGGCTCATTCTTTGGCATACTACTACCATGTTTGATGTATTAGTAACTATTACAGATATACTGGTACAATTACACTGAGCTGGTATATAGATGCATGACCATGAGCTTGATAAGTTAAATAACCCTAAGGAAATTTAATGAAAATTGGTAATATAACAGTTTGTCTTTATTGATATATGAACAATAAAGGGCAATTATTCAGTTTAAAAATTGCGTAACTTTCATAAAATATCTTCAAAGGGTGCAGTAAAAAATATGTTTGCAAATTTCTTGAAAGTCATCAGTAGGGAAGAAAACATATATCACTGTCAATCCTGATTTATATGTTCTGCATTTTATCAGGGAAGTAACTACTAAGCTACTGCAATGTAGAGAAAGAAGCCCACATAAAACAGTCATTGCTATGAAGTTTACTAATGATACAAGGGATCCAAAAAGTATTTAAGGACATCCTGGGATTTTTGTATCAGATTCTTTGATATGGAATTAGAAATTTAGCTCACACTTCAACTCCATCCATCACCACCATGTTTTTACATCACCTGTGCACAAGCTTTAACACCCTAATGGGTACCATTGCTGCCTCTCGGCTATCTTGAAGGTTTGAATCACACCCTACATATCTCACTTTCAAAACATTTTCAACATTCTGCATTAGATTCTGACAATTGCAAGATGCTTGCTTTTGTAACAACTCAGGGCAGGGCTCCTAAATAGTATTAAGGAAACCAATGTGTTTGTTTACCTGATCTACCCCACTTATAGAGGTAGGTTAGAAAGCACTGATGTAAGGCCATTCCACCATACAGATGTATGAATGGACCTGGCAGATAAGCCAATAGAACATCCTGGAATCCTAAGGATGAGGAAGCATTGTCATCATAGAGATGATGACCTGCAGCACAGGTAGCCACACCAGATGGCTCAGTGGGTAGCAAAAATGGAGGGCAGTCAGAAAGAGTTCTTAAGTAAGTATGAATCTTCATTTTCCAATTCAATATTAAGGCAAATAAAAATGTATTAGGTATAAGTAAACATTAAAAAAACAGAGGTGGTGATAAAAACATTACATTTTATCAAAATTTATCAAACAGTCATTCATTCAGAAACTATTCTAACACTGGTTGTGTAGCTAGGGTGGGACAAATGGAGCAAGCAGGGTACAAAGTATTAGGGGGCATGATTATTAGGCACTGATGTTTTTTCAGTGCAGTACACTGTTGGCATTCATATGCCAGTATTTGCATTTGTGGACAGATTTGAAGTGCTTAGTGCTGGGTGCACGACATAAACTGCAATTTTCTAAGTGCCACCATTTTGAGAGTTGCTGTTTATCTCTATTCTTCAAAGGTTTCCAGAAAGCCAAAGTTAAAGCTAATAGTTTAAAATAATTAAACTTATTATTGCAGTTTGGCATAAAAATGCAGGAATAACTATTTAAGTAATGGTAGGCCACAACACTGTTATTGAAATTGTTAAGTGGTGTGACATTACTGGGTAAAAATTTATTTTTCATATGATGCACTTGTAAATTATTCCACTTACTTGTCACAGATACTTGTACCTGGAAATGTTGATGCACAAGGCTATCCCCGGGATTCCATAAACTACGTGCAAAAATAGCACTATTCTTGCGCAGAGTGGTTCGTGTCTGTATAGCACAGCAGCGTGCCTTGCATACTCATGAAGGCGCTCTGCTGTTCAACCTATACGGACATGAACCATGAACGAGTGCAGGGGGTGTGTTCAAGTAGTGCACGGACATTGAACATGCCCCCTACACTCAGAAAGTGCCATGGACACTGAAATACACACGGCATCAGGAAAGCAATGCAAGGGGTGTGTGACAAGTTCTGTGATATACCCCTGGATTGTAAAAGTGCTGTATGATACCTCTGCAACCTGCTAAAGCAGAAAATGTGTGCAAATGCACAAATAATGGGGGATAAATCCCTGAAAAGAGGCACAACATACATATTGCCCTCACAAACTTAGAAAATTGATAGAAAACAGGTTATGCATTAGCATGAATTACTGAAGGATAGAAGTCTGAAAGCAAATGTATGCCAATATTCTCTGACAGCAGTCCATGTGGACAAAGGCACAAATAATGGAAGGAAAATACAATAAAATAGGGACACTTTTGAAAAATTGCACTCACACACTTGGAAAAAGTTGATAGGAAACAGGATATGTATTAGCAGGGGTCTAAGAAGGCTAGAAGCCTGAAAGCCAAATAAATGCTATTATTTCCTGATTGTAGTCCTCAATGACTTCTCAGAGCAGCACAATACTCACTTATATAGTATAATAATATAATAATAATAATATTATTTATTTTTTCTAGGCTAAGGAATGTTTAAGCATAGCTAAGTGGAGATGCATGTTATGGCCCACCAGTTACCATAGCTTAAACATCACATAGGAGATAAATACAAATATACAGGTGAAATTTTGAACTGAGATAGTGTAGTGGTTAGAGTCCTGGCTTTTCATGCAGACATTTATGGCATGAGTACCAAGACAGACAACTTATTTTTCTAAGGGAAAGTAATGTTAAAATTATTTTTGTAAACTTAAATTATGTAGCAACTGTTTTTTGTCAACCAGGGTAGTGTAGCTGGTGTATAATGTAAGTGTGAGTGCATATAACATGTGAAACCACCCATGCACACACAAGTGCCCCATACAGCATAGTCACACCCATTGCCAATGTAAGGAAATGACATAGAGAGATGTCATGTAAAGTATATGATAGACACTTAATAAATGAAATCAGTCCTCTTATCTATTTAAAAAATTAAAAGTTAGCAATGGTTAGAAAGCTAAGCTATGCTTAGCAAGTATAACCATTGCTAAGACGTGATTGCTAAACAGGAGGTACCTCAGCTAAGTGGATTTGCGCACATTTAAACACTGCTCAACAACTTCTCCTTTAAGCAGTGTTAAAACTAGCTCAGCATATTTGCTCACTGATCAGCGGAGCCTAACATTTTCAAAATGGTCCAATGACAGCAAAGGGTGGGAATATCACACTATTTAAATGGTGCATGCAGGAATACAGCCATAATCTTTTATAGTCCATCTGTGCAGGTACAGTGGCTGGCATTGGAGAGGGAGTGCACTTTTGGGTGCAACACTGGAGCATTCAGGAGTTCAGGGATATGGCTAGACTCCTTGTTAAAAACCATGAGAACAGAGTGCTACAAGGCCAGTACCAAGGCTCTCAATACAAGGCAGAGGCCTGGGACCATCTCGCATCTGACCTCACCAGTGCTACTGGTATCCCTCAGACGGGTGAGCAGGTATGGCATTACTATGCTGACCTAAAGCATAGGAAGGGGACACTCTTTGACCAGTGGAACCAAGATGGACGGTCCCAGAATGCTGCAGTAATGTGTAAGTATCACTATCAAGAGACTTGTAGCAAATACTAGTCTGAGAATGTGATAAACAGATATGCATAATGTGTGTTTCTCTCCCCTACAGCTGAAGTAGAATGGGCTAGTAACATGGAAACCCATTTTGACAGACTGGTGAGGCTGCTCTGACAGGCTGGTGAGTACAAATCTATTTTGCATTATTTGGTTAAAATAGCTAAGAAGAAGTACATTGCTTACTGCTAGTAGGTATACTGTTACTGTGTGAAATGAATAAATAAAAAAGTATGACTGATGAATATCGAAGTTCAATAAAGACCTTTAAAAAATCAGTTGTGTTTATTCTGATATGTTGTTGTAGATATATATATATATATAGAATATATAGAGGTTCTTTACAGCAAATATGGCTGTGACAGCATACATTAACTGAGGTGCATCTGTGAACAAGCTGTTAGGAGAAACTGTAGATGGTGTAGTTGTAAAAATGAGATATAAATGAAATGTGAAGTATATACTGCACTAAGCTCTGAACCCTGAATAGCAATATGTCAAGTTTTAAAGTGTGTTCCATCCAGCATCGCCTCATTTTAACCTTTGCTTTCCAGGTTGTAGTAATCCAAATGAGTAATGCACAGTACAATAACTATCTGTCATGCATGCATCACAGAATTACAAGTTTAGACTGTCTAATCAATAGACTATTAGACAGAAGCCATTGAAAAAAGATGCAACAATTCCCCAGTAGCTCAGTGTGATGAGAAATAGCTTAGTTGTTACTTTATCATACCCAGACATGGTTCAAATACAGGGAGTGGTGCTAAGATAAGTGCATATCTACACACAAGGAATCAGGGATAAATGTAAAAACAGTTAGGTAGTGTTAACAGATGTTTTCACCACAGGTTTTAAAGGTAAGTAAATGTTGCCAGTAGCTGTATGAAGGGTATACTAATAAACTGTGTACAACTGTTCAATTGTCCCACCACATGCCTGCAAATGACAGCAGGGTAGGTACATACAATATGCACTCTTCCTGAATCATACCTCTCAACTGTACAGATATTCACAGAATGTCTCAGATTTGTGGTCCATTTTACATAAAGTAGTGGTGTCATGGCAAATCAGTGGCAAACCATTATAGACTGAAGCTAGAAAATAATGATAGAAATACAAGTGTCAGATGTCATATCTATCAGAAAAGCCATGCAAATGAAATACCTGTAATTTTATCACATTTCTAAGTTTGTAAGAGCGATATCTAAAAATTGTCCATATTTATGGGCCTTTGTCTCACTCGTATGTATGACTTTGTCCAGATCTCATGCTCTAAGAGGTTGAGAGGTATGTTTGTGATACATGTCTCTCAAGTGGTTATACTGTCATGGCTAGTGGTCACTACTGCAAATAATCCTAGACACAGATAGGAAGCCAGTTGATGTATTCCTGTAGCACACTCACATAGCAGTTCATAGCTTCATAGGTTCATAGGTTTATACTAGGCTATCTGCCCTAAAGCATTTATAAGCCTAGCCCAAAGTTATGTGGCTTACCATTCCTGTGCCAGATATGTAACCCTGACATGTACGAGTCCCCTCTTGTCATGTACCCAGACATGTCACAGTTTACCTCATACTATTCCAGGCTGACAGTTTAATAGGTATGTCTGTACTACAGAAGCTATGGCTATAGGTAGATGTAAAGTGAGGGCAGACCCATAGAGTATTGAGTAGTACTGGTGTGGACAATAGAAGCATAAACAGTTGTTAATGGATTATCTGTCTCCCCCCCCCATCTGCATCAATAATTATTACTCATATACTATGGGTATGTTGTACTCCAATCCAATCTTAGGACTTGTGTTATATTATTGTTAATATGTTTGGTTGTTTGCATGTTAACATATCTTGTTCAAATACCATTGTCTGTGGCCTGTTGCTATCAATCTTACTGGCATGCTCTTACTAAGCATACTGTTGTTCCATTTATGCATGTGTTCTGTTTGCTAGGCAAACTGTTTCAAATCTGTTTTATGGGGCTAATTGGGAGCAGTCATGCATGCTGTTATAACTAATCTTGAAATGTATTGTTCATGACTAGCCAACATATTTTGTAAAACCTCAACAGGATAGTGCATTTGGGAAGACAGATCCCAGCAGATCTGCCTGTTCCACATCATCTGGCCATGGCACCGGGCCCCAGCATGTCTGGGACCCAATCTGGATCTCCCTCGTCTGCTGGTCCTGCACCACCTTTGGGTGGAACCACTGCAGTGGATGGGGCCCATCCCCCCTGGGAGCAGGCACGGACAGAAGGCAGTCACCAGTATTCAGGTCCAGGGTTTAGTGTGCAGCACCCTTCGATCTGAGTTTGGACAACAGCTGCACCAGATTTATGGCAATCTGGTGCACCTCAAGGGGCAGGCTGCCCCCCCTGTCCAGCCCCCAGCACAGCCACCTTTGTTGCCATGAAGCCCAGTGGTGACTGCCCATGGATGGGGATCTCAGTCCCACTGTAACGATATGGGGGCCTATGGGCTTCGGAATCCCAACCACCCTCCCCGTCAAATGTGTTTACCCCCATCTTGTGTCATATACCACCCCATCTGCTGTCTTGTCTGTCTCCCTACCACACCTACCTCCCAAGATGTACCTACAATCCTTCCCCAACATCCCACTCTCACCCTTAAAAAAGAAAAGGGCATCTGACCCCCCAATAAAATATCACCCCATACATAGCTGTCCATTGCGCACACATGTCCACTGGACACATGTAATCTGGTCCAATTGGCTTGACAACACATTTATGTTGTCCTCACCCTTCTCTCTGGGGTATGAGTGTCTAAATACACCTCCAAATTATGTACAAATGCACAGCTGTTACTGTATAAGAAATGGACAGCTATGGAACTTCCCTACACCCATCCAGCATATCCCTAATTATCTTTCATATTGTTTTCCCCTCTGGGTGACCCTTTTTCACCACTTTCCTATCACCCATTTTTCTTTTCTTTTAAAGAAATTAGCATGGGTGTAAGCATGAGTAAGCGGGAGTAAGCGAGTTTGCATGATGTTAAGTGAAGCCAACACAGATTAAGCATCTGTACGTTTAGCCATGTGTTGGCATTGCTTAGAATCATACAAACCCATGCACACCCACTTACAACTGCTTTAATCACTCTGTTTCCATCAGCCACTGTTCTGCCAAGCAACAAAATAATCAGCACTGCCAAGTCTCAAACCCAGGGCCCTGTACACCATAGTCAGGCTAATGGTACCACTACTCCATTTGAGTTGCAAGGGCTGCTGATGCTTTTTCAAACATATCCTGCAGTAGAGTCATTCAACAGTAGGGAAAAGATTCTGTAGAATCAGTCAGGTTTTGTATATATACATGTGCACATGTATAGATGTATGGAGGTTGGGAGGGTGGCCTAATGGTTAAGTTCTTTGCCTTAAAAGTGCAAGGTGTATGATTTGAGTCTCACAAGGGATAATTGGCTAGACTTAAAATGGCTCGCAAGCACAGTTAGCCTAGTACTAATCTATTTACCTATATGGAAAAATATATGCATAATATAAATGTACATATAAACTATACACACATACAAAAAATATATATTTATAACATGTAGTTGAACCATACCTCTCAACCTCTTAGTGCAAGAAATCTGACCAAAGGCTGTTTAAATGGGGGGTCAAAACTAGGGACATATTTTAAATATTGCCCTTATAAATGTAGAATGTTGCCAGAATGACAGGGTTTGTTTCAGCATACATGTTCTGAAGGATGTAATATAAATAGGACGTGCTGGAGGGACAGATTCATCACCCAGAGACTCCCTACACTATGGAACAGAATCCCAGTCCATGTGAGGCAGAGCCCCTCATCGACTCTGTTCAAGAGAAATCTTGACGAGTGGATGGGAGATCGTAGGTTTACCCCGGGAATCATCTCTGTATCACTGCTGGACAGAGGCACAGCAAACTAATGGGTATAGTATTCTCATCCTAAGGGGTGGTGAAAGCCACACACACTCTGGCTAGGCTTATAAATGCCCTAGGGCAGATAGCCTAGAATGAACCTATGAACCTATGAACCTATGATGTGAGTACTGAAACTGAAATGTTTGTCATCATTTACTGCCAGAAATCCTCAGATCATCACAGTGATTTACCAGGGAAATAAAAATAAGGAATCTGTGGAACAGACCAGAAATATGAGCAATAGACCTGAACATTCTGAAGCAATCTGGCCAGTTGAGAGGTAGAATCAGATGCCCTTAGTGCAATGAATCTGGACCAATCCTGACAAAGCGGGGGTGAAAGCCATGAAAAATAGGAACATATCTGAAATACTGCAGTAGGTAAACTGACACAGTTGCTGCAGTAACACCCTCATGTCTGTTCTAACATATATTGACTGAAATAGCACAAGTCTAACACTCAATTACTTCTCGCTAGTTAGTGACTTAAATCCTCACATCATCCCACTGATGTATCAAAAATACACAACACTTATGGGGGCCAGGAAACAGTACAGCCTACAAATATCTGGACATAAAATCACATTAGGGGAACTACACTCAGCTGCTAAGCATGGCAACAAGCACCATCCACACTGCAGTCAGACTGACACAACACTAACCCAAATCCACTATGGGGATTTACACATGTATTTACAAATATATCAGGCACTACAGGAATGTAACAGCACTGAAAAGCAGACACCAGTGTGAAAGTGCATACCCACAACCAATTCCACCACAGTCACAGTGACATACCAGTAAGCCAAATAAACAGTACAGTATAAGGACTGTGTAAACAAAAACATACCAACATGTTTGCCTCTCACACACTTCCCTACATATAGTTCACAGTGTAGTGTGATGCCTGACCATGGTATGGGACATGTCTCAGTCTGCCCCTACAAACATATACAGCTGATAGACCACCAGAAACTGGAGCAGCATGCACAGGCAGATAGAAAAGGAGCCATAACACATACATCTACCCCCCTCCCTACACAGGACAAATAACATTGACACACTACACTGCTACACAATCCTGACAGTCTGTCAACAATTTCCATAAATACAGAGGCCTCTCAACAGTTCAGAGTCCCACAGAATGTCCAGGCTTTGTACTCATATATAAGGCCTCTTACACATAACATGTCTGGCAGTCTGAAACATCACTGGGATGGTATCATGAATGAAGGCACTAAATAATGATATACCATACCTATCACCCTTTTATTGCATGACATCTGGACAAAGTCTGACATACTTGGGGGACAGAAGCCCAAAAACAGGGACATATGTGAAACACTGCTGTTCTAAACTGAGACAATTGCTGGTGTAACAGGGTTTGTTGTAACATATCTTTTCTGAGGGATATGAAGTCAGAAACACAAATGAATGATACCATTTACTGACTGTAATCCCCACAATATGCTACTGATTTTACAAAGACAAAAAATGCCTGAGGAATGCACCAAACATGAGAGTCCAAAATCAGGCCCTTCTGTGAATAGCCCTACAGTTGATAATTATTTCAACCACATAACACTGTCAGACTTAAAATCACACAGAAAAGCCATGTCCACACAAACCCTGTTAAACTAGTATTAATTCAACTGTATAATAGCAATACTTACAGTCTGTCCCAATGTCTGGAACATTCTCCCCCAATTTGTTGGGCTGTCTCCACAGTTTTCATTGTAAGAGGTATTTCCAACTACCTTCCGTGATGCTGTTGTTCACACACCTCCATGAAGTTCTCCTCACAGGCAAGGAAAATAGTCAAAGCCACATGAAGTACTCAATTATAGGAGTGTGTTGCCATGCCATTGGCTATAGGTAGAACACAGCAGCTGTTCTGCATGCAATTAGCAAGTGGGGGACACCAACTGGTGCACAGACCATCACCTACCCTTGAGTATTACTGACAAAAGGCAAGCTGCGGCCTATGCAAACAGATGTATACCCTACATCTGGGGGAGAGAGAGAGAGAGAGAGAGACTGAGAGAGACAGACTGACAAAGAAACCAAGCAACACATATTGGAATAAAACCAACCATACTTGAAAAGAAGTACGCATGTAATGGAATGCAGTAGGGGGATATGTAATAATGGGAAATAGGAAGTTCAACAAATATGTCTCAACAAGACTTGCTGTACTGATATATTGCTGATCAGAACCTATGGCCATAGCAACTGGGTCATAGGTCATAGGTCATAGTCATAGTGACATAGATCACAGCTCAGGCCCCTGAGTCACCCCAGGAAAGGATGGCTCACATATGACTACTACTGGAGTATATGTTGAAGAATACTGATTGTGACACTGTTAGGCCAGCTACTGGCATGTCATAGATATCCATATGTTAATTTTGAATACAACTATAATATACATGTTTGTCTCAGAAATGTGAAAGACCTATACAAGGTATTTGCATAGTGAATTACTGTTGCAGATGTGTATGTGTTGAACTGCATATGATATACTCAGCTCATATCATTCAACTGTCCAGTGTTATGCAAACTAACCATGTGTGTGCCTCATATTTGCAGTCTTTTGCTCATAGAGTTGTGCTACGTCTGGCAAATCATTGTCAACCTGTGAAGACTGACATTACAACATCTCCTTCTCTTTCTTTTGGCTGTTTCCATTAGAGGTTGCCACAGTGGATCATCTATCCCCATTTTCACCTGTCCTCTGCATCTTGATCTGTCACACTAACTACCTGCATGTCCTCTATCACCACATCCATACACCTTATCTTAGGCCTTCCTCTTTTCTTCTGACCTGGCAGCTTCATCCTTACCTTCCTTTTCCCAATATACTCAGCATCCCTCCTCAGCACATGTCCAAGCCAACATAATCCCGGTACTCTCTGGCTTTGTCTCCAAACCATTCAACCTGGGCAGACCCTCTAACATATATATCCCTAATCCTGTCCACCCTCATCACACCCAGTGCAAATCTTAACATCTTTAGCTCTGCCACGTCCAGCTCTGACTCCTGCCTTTTTGTCAATGCCACTGTCTCCAACCCATATAACATTGCTAGTCTCACTTCCATCTTGTAGACCTTTCCTCTCACTCTTAATGGTACTCGTCTGTTACAAGTCACTCCTGACACCCTTCACCACCATCCCCATCCTGCCTGAACTCTCTTCTTCACCTCTCCACCACACTCATCTTTACTCTGAACTGTTGATCCCAAGTACTTAAACTCATCCACCTTTGCAAACTCTACTCCCTGCATCCTCATCATTCCTTTATCTTTCCTCCCATTCACACATATATATTCTGTATTAGTCCTGCTGACCATCATTCCTCTCCTCTCTAGAGCATATCTCCACCTCTCCAGGATCTCCTCAACATGTTCTCTACTCTCACTATAGATCACAATGTCATCTGCAAACATCACAGTCAACAGGGACTCCTGTCTAATCTTGTCTGTCAACCTGTCCATCAACACTGCAAATAAGAAAGGGCTCAGAGCTGAACCCTGATGTAATCCACCTCCACCATAAATGTACCTGTCACTCTCACCACAGAAATCAACGCTGTCACACTACCCTTGTACAGATCCTGTAGCACTCTTACAGATTCCTCCTCCACTCCTGACTTCCTCATACAATACCACAACTCCTCTCTAGGCACCCTGTCATATGCTTTCTCTACACCCACAAAGACACAACACAACTCCTTCTGACTTTCTCTGTACTTCTCCATCAACACTCTCAGAGTAAACATCACATCTGTACTGCTCTTTCCTGGCATGAAACCATACTGCTGATCACTAATACTACTCCCTTCTTAACCTAGCTTCCACTACTCTTTCTCATAACTTCATATTGTGACTGATCAGTGTTATCCCCCTGTAGTTACTACAGCTCTGCACATCACCCTTATTCTTATAATCAGTACCCAAACACTTTTTTCCACCCCTTACGCATCCTCTCACTTTCCAAGATTGCATTAAAGGATCAGGTTAAAAAGACCACTGCCATTTCTCCTAAATACTTCCATGCTTCCACAGGTATTTCATCTGGACCAACAGCCTTTCCAGTCTTAATCCTCTTCATAGCTATCCTTACTTCCTCCTTGCTAATCCATTGCACTTTCTGACTCACCATACCCACATCAACAACCTTCTTTCTCTATCATTCTCTTCATTCAACAGCCCCACAAAGTACTCTTTCCATCTGTTCAACACACTCTCCTTGCTTGTGAGTATGTTTCCCTCATTATCTTTTATCACCCTTATCTGCTGCACATTCTTCCTAGCTTGATCCCTCTGTCTAGTCAATTGGTACAGGTCCTATTCTCCATCCTTAGTGTCCAACCTTTCAGACAACCCTTCATACGCCTCATCCTTAGCTTTTGCTGCCTCTGTGTTTGCCATGCACCTTATCTTCTTATACTCCTGTCTACTTTCTTTATCTCTCTGACAATCCCACTTCTTGTTTGCCAACCTCTTTCTCTGTATACTCCCCTGTACTTCCTCATTCCACTACCAGGTCTCCTTGCCCTCTGTCCAGATGTCACACAAGCGCCTTTCTAGTTGTCTCCCTTACTAGCTGTGCTGTAATTACCCAGATATTCAGCAACTCTTCACTGCCACCCACTGTCTGTCTTAACTCTTCCCTGAACTCAACCTCACAATAACTCTCTTTCAGTTTCCACCATTTGATCCTTGGTGCTGTCCTCACACTCCTCCTCCCCTTCTTGATCACCAATGTCATCTCACATGCCAACATACCATGCTGCCTAACTACACTTTGCCCTGTCACCAATTTATAGTCTCCATTCTCCTTCAAACAGACCCTCCTGCATAGGAGATAATCCACCTGTGTGCATCTTCCTCCACTCTTGTATGTCACCCTATGCTCCTCTGTCTTGTTAAAACATGTATTCACCACAGTCAAGTCCATCCTTTTTGCAAATTCCACCACCATCTTACCTTCTGCATTCCTTTGCTTAACATCCCCTCTGTTCCCTTCACCAACATGCCCACCATTTCACCCAACTCACTCCAAGTTTTTTCTGTCTCATCCATCGCACACGCAACTAGCAGAGCATATGCACTAACAACAGTCATCATTACACCACCAATCTCCAGCTTCATTAACATCACTCTATCTGACACTCTTTTCACCTCCAAAAATACCCTTGTCATACTGTTCCTTCAGAATAACCCCTACACCATGTTTCCTCCCATCCGCACCATAATAGAACTATTTGGACTCGACTCTGATACACCTAGCCTTACTGCCCCTTCCATCTGGCCTCTTGCACACACAATATATCAACTTTCCTTCTGTCATTCATATCAGCTAACTCTGTCCCCATACCAGTCATACTGTCAACATTAAAAGTTCCTCCCCTCACTAACACACTCTATGCCTTTCTCCTCCCTTCCTGCCATATGAGAGTCGGACATCCTCCAGGGTATGTCTGTGAATGCAAAGGCTACTGTGCTATCAAATGACGTAAGTGTGTTACAGTATTAAGAAAATGTCAGTAATTATTGCCCATCATCCCCCATGTATGTGTTGCATCATCCAGATGTACTGCTCTAACAGTTTGACAGGAATGACTGAGCAGCAAGAGTATAAGTACAGTGTGCCGTGCTGACATAGAACAGCAATGTATATCAGGTATTACCTGTGTACTTCTATGTATGAGTAGGTGTACTTGGCTGCCTCATAACAACAGACATGGGATGCAAAATGTCAGGTAAATAAGCTATACATGTTGTACACCTGTGTAATCTCAGTTTCTGTGGATCCAACAGTTAGATTTCTACAGCTACTGGTTGTTGTCTTGCCCTGACACAGACATGGGTACTAGAATAAGCATGATTATCAGGTTGAAATTTCAGAGGTATTCCACTGTGTTATGAGCTTGTATCCATGCCTACTACAAACAGCCATATGACTACTGACATAGCTCTATGGACTCAGCAATACCTTACCTGTAAAACCTGTCTCCACCAAAGTAGATTAATCCCTTTGCAGGACAGCAGCAATACACAAACCACATAATTAGTCACTATATCGGCTGTACATTTCAGAGTAGTAGCAAGCACCAACTTGGCAGTGAGTCATCCTTTGACTGAATGAGCATATAAGGTCACAGGTGGATTACTGTAAGGCTAACTATGAGTACAAATGGGACACATCCACCAAGGGCAATCAAAAAGCCATCTTCACATATGTCTGCAATCTCAGAGGCAACAACCCAACCCACCCTGCAGTGGTGGTCAATCACATTTCATACACATACACTATAGCTATAGCCAACCTGCTGCAGACATGTTTAGGGAAAACATCACCCCTCTGGCTCACCATCAGTGTAGGTGGATATGCACAGCACCCACACCTCTCCACTCATCATCAGGGATCAGGTGCATACTGCCTAATCAAAGTCAACAAAAGCAAGTATCCATGGGACCAGAGAACATTCCTGTCTGCATTCAACCTGAACTCAGAAATATGCTTCCAGCTCCATTACACACTGTATGCAAGCAAAGCCTGAGCACCATTGACATCCCATCTGCAAGGAAAATGGCCAATGCCATCCCTCTACACAAACGTGAATAATGAATGGTGGTTTATCCAATGTACTGGCCCTCATTGGGGGGAGCATGACACATCAGAACCAGGAGTGCAATGCAGGTTCATACTGTGCTGATAGATGACAGGGGTATGATGTGGTTGTAAGTGGTGGCTAATGATGGGCAATATTGATGTGCTGGCTCTGTAAGTAACTCTGGGCAATGTCAGATCCTGTGATGTGTTTCCTTGTTTATGTCTTCCAGGTAGCATGCAGTGTTAGTCAGCATACACTGCAGAGGAGACTGCAGCTATTACTGAAGCAATAATACAGCACCATGCAGTGCTGTTCAGCCAGAGCCAACAAAATCTCCAGGAACAGACTGCCCTGTGGGACAACCTTGTCCACAGAGTGAACACCTTGGGCCACCCTGGCCACACATACAGTCAGGTCAGGCATCATGCAACTGACCTGATACGTCCTGCCCGGCAAACAGCTGCTGCCATGGCCAGGGACTGTACTGCTACAGGTTGGGGTCCAGCCACACAGGTCCCACTTACGGCAACAGATTTGCTCCTTGCCAACCTTGGGGCAGCCCCCACATAACACCCAACACATGAAACACCAGTCGTGGAGGTGGGTGACACCAAGGCAACAGGCGAGGAGCATCCAGGTAAGACCACAATGCACATCAATTTATTCATGTAGCAGTCATACTGTCTTCAATAGAGTATCTAGATGCATATGTCAGTTAAAAATGCATCTGTGGGAAGGGTTTAGTAATGTCTGTGGTGAGGGACAGCAAATTGTGTACTATAATAGCTTGCAATGTACCTGTGCAGATACATAGCATTCATCTTGTACCAATGCCAAATGTGCGTCCGCTGACAATTCCTCTTCCCCACAACTACATAGGTACCTCTGGTCTGCATGTGGGACAGCAGCCTGAAGCCAGTGAGTATGGGATTTTCCTGTTGTGACTCACCAGTCCCCAGGCATATTAAGGTCATGCATATGACCATGCACACAGTTGTTACTCTCAGCTATTTTGCAATATCTGCATTTTCACTTGTGGTGGGGTTAACTGCATTTCATCACAGTGGTCATCACAGGTGCCTATTTAAAGGAGATGTCACATATCTGTAGCATACCTCACAACCTGTCATTGCAAGAAATCTGGACAAAGACTGACAAAATGTGGGGAATGGAGGCCCAAAACTAGGGACATAGCTTATAAATTAGTGTTGTACAATGCATATAAATGGTGCACACACACCTGTTAGAATGCCAGGTATTTGTGAATACAAAAATGAGAGCACAATAACACTTTTCCAAACCCTTTCAACCTTTCATGTGACCTATAACCTGCACAATTCAATTGTAAAACAAACAAATCTGTTAGGGGAACAATTATGACACATAAAAAACTCACAAGAAGCTAGATGCATATGTGTGCACAGGCTGAAGTTAATACTGTGTTGAAGCAGCTTTCGATATTATTACAGCATTATGTCTTCTTGGGTACACACCTGCCATCAATTACAGAGACTCTTTGATTAACAGCAAATAATGGTCAGATGCCATGCCAGGATTATCCTAAATTTATTCAGCTGCCTGATACAGCAAAAGCCATAGTTTTCATACAGCTTATGAAGTAGCAAAGAGATATCATTTGTGAAAGGTATCAGCCCAGAGAAAGGTACAAATGCATTTCCACAGCATTGCATATACCATGGGACACAGTGGAGACAGTCATCAAATGGTGGTGGAAATATGGGGCAACAGTGACATGGCAAGAACTGGACATCCTTTCAAATGTGTGGAAAAGACAAGACCCAAACTGGTTAGGAAGGCTGCCGGAGACCTACAGCAACATTACAGGAGTTGCAGGAATCTCTGGCAAGTACCAGTTGTGTACTATATGTGACAACAGCCTCCCACATTCTCCACATGTCTGGCCTATGGGGTAGGTTTGGAAGATGGAAGCCTTCTCACACACAGACCAACATCCAAGTCTGGAGAATTTCTCAAGAAAAATACATCAGGTCCCCCAATAGCATGTGAGGAAATGTGTTATGGTGTAAAGAAACCAAGGTTGAACTTTTTGGCCACAATACCAAAAGGTTTGTTTGGCACAAGAACACCACTGTGCATAACCAAAAGACCACCATCCCCATGGTGAAGCATGGTGATGGCAATGTCCTGCTTTGAGATTGCTATTCATAACCTGAAAGTGGGCCTGTTGCCAAAGTGGAGGGGATTAGGAACAGTTCAAAATACCATTCCATTTTGGCACAAAATTGTCATGTATCTGCTAGAAAGCTATGGATGGAGAGGACGTACACCTTTCCACACAACACTGACCCATACCATACATCAAAATCTGTAAAACAATTTCTTCAGCAGAAGACCATCAATGTTTTGGAATGGCCCAGCCACAGTCCACACATAAATCCAATAGAGAATCTGTGGGGGTGCCCTGAAGAGGCCTGTGCAGAAGTAATGTCCTCACAATCTGACAGAGTCGGAGGGCTTCTGCAAGGGAGAGTGTACAAATATTGCTAAGTTGAGATGTGCCATGCTGATACACACCTTCCCAAGAGGACTGACTGTTGTTATAAAATCAAAAGGTGCTTTAACTAAGTATTAGTTTAAGGGTGTGCACAGTCATGCAACCAGCCTATTTCAACTTCTACATGTTACCCCTAACCAATGTGTTTGTTCTTCAGTTGGATTGCACAGGTTATAGGTCACATTAAAGGTGGGAAATGTTATCACATGACTTCTGTGGTCTCATGTTATATATCAGATAAACCTGGCATGTTAACAATGGTGTCTACACTTATAATATCCACTGTAAGCTTAGAAGGTTGTTAGTGTAACTGATTCTTTTGTAACATACATGTACTGTAGATTTTGAAGCGTGAGACTCAAAATATGTCATTAAATAGTGACACCAGTCATCATATCATCTCAGTAATGTGTCAGACAAATAAGGAATTATGACAAACAGACCAGAAATATGAGCCACACATGTAGACATTCAGCGACATTCTGTGAAGAGAGGAATGTTCTGTAGGAGTTGCCATTGTGCTATACAGGTGAACAGCACTTATGTGTACATGGGTGCAGTGTGTGCTCCTCGAAGGCCCAGGCCCATCACCTACTAACACTACTCACATATCACAGAGGTGTATATAAGTTGTAACAGGAAGTGGAAAGGGCTGCACTGCATGATGTTGAGTGCCTGTCCAGGGTGTCTATGTTGTGGTCTGACTGTGTTGTGAATGTCACCAGTTGGCTATTGTGAGGTCTGTGTAATGCCTGTCTGCCACCTCACTTTTATGTGTGTGTGTGTGTGTGTGTGTGTGTGTGTGTGTGTGTGTGTGTGTGTGTGTGTGTGGGCGGGTGTGCATGTGTAGCAGCAAATGGTATAATGCAGGTATTAATTTACATATGTTTTCTTTCCCTCATAGGGGATCATGATGGTCACGGTCCCGCCCGCTCAGTATCTGATGTCAGTGTCCCTACAGACTCTGTCAGTGATGATGGTCATATTCAGGCACAGATGGTGTTGTCAGGGGCTGAATCTGTGCCATCGGTTGACATCCCACAGTCATCCACAATGTCCCCACACACAGTCACAATGCCCACACATGCCCCGTCTCCAGCAGCCACAGATGATGGACAGTTGGCAAATGGTGGTATGGAACAGGCTACTGTGGTGACTATGGCAGGTGTGAGTGTAGACACTGTCCATAGCCAGAGTGCAGGTGAGGTCCCACACAGGCAGATGGACAGAGTTGCTCACAGGAGGACTGCTGCTCATCAAGCAGCTGTCACAAGTGCCTCAGCAGGTGGCACCAGACACATGTTTCAGGCTGTCATGGATGGACAGGCATGTAGTGAATGCAACACCAGACAAATACTCAGGGTGGTGGATGCAACTCTTCCTGATTTACGTGGTGACATATGTGACCTTCTTGAGGCCACATGCAAAAATACTGAGGTCATGAATAGACAGTTGGGTGAGACCTTGGCAATCCTAGACCATGGCATGTCTGTGCTAGAGCATGTTGTGGGAGATGGGCATCAGCCACTTGGACATAGGTCAGCATTAACATCAGCTGAGAGTCTATGGGGCTGTGCACCTTTGCACTCCCATAGTGGCAGTGACACCAGCACTAATGAAGGGGGGGTTGCTGTCCACATCACAACTGAGCAGGCCATGGGCATGTGGTTCTGGCCAGTCTAGCAGACAGCAGTTGCCATCAGGAAGCAGTACTGAATCTGGCCTTAGGGCGGGTGGTGCCAGTGAGACCCTCACAGGACCAGTTCATGTGTCCATGGCCTGAGATGGTGAACTGGACACCCTGCCATGTACTGTCCACAGCTGTCAAACATACCCCTGTGTAGGACAGCCACATGGTGTGACTGTGTGTATACATGCACACAGACACATCTGTAACACAGGCTGGTCACCTCCAGACACACACAGCACCTCTGCACAGCCCATCTATAGGATACCTCTCTAAACATACACACACACACACACACACACACACACACACACACACACACACACATGAATGTCAACCGTATGGCCCAGCCTAGGCCTCTGGCAAACCCACACTACACCCTGTGCATATGATGATACCTGTGCCATATCTTTGTCATCCATACCATCGATGCAGGGACAGGCTAGTATGGGTCTGATGCACAGGGTGAATTTAGTACAGTGTAGCTATGTGATACTGTGTAAGGTGCTGTCTGCTTGCAGTTGTTATGGGTACACATAAAGGTGTGTGTACCTTATTAGCCATGATGCATTATTGCTGTTAGTACCACTGACTAAATGTAGTGTGACATTCTGTATTCTGTGCTCCAGGCTGTGGCCCTGCAGAAATTACTAACATGGTGTATGGCAGAGTGAAAATACATTGGTTTGTGTTTCAGGTATATGTGTGTCTGCAGGCTGTGGCCCTGCAGACATTACCAATGTGGAGTATGGCAGAGTGGAAATATATTGACCATTTTGTAGCCAAGGTACAGCTTTATATGTACATCTACCAAGTGTAGATGCATGCAACAGTGTGTGATGGACACTATTGCCAGACAGTGTGACCTGGCGTACATACCCCTTATCACAAACAGGTAACCTTTAGACATGTCACCTCAGTGTTGTGTAGTACCACAGGCTCATACATATGGAACAGGTTACTGGAGTGCTGTCAGTCAGTCCCTCACCAGCTTAGCCATTAGATTGACCACAACAGATTCATGTGTTAGCACCTGTTGCCCCTGCCATTTCTTTCCCATACACTCAATCCTGATGCAGTTGGTGAGGGCATACATGGTACTATGTATGACAGGTTTGTGGTATGTATTCCTGAGTTCACAGGGTGGAACAGGGAGACAAAATGATATATCCTTTGCATACACACAGTAAATACTAACACAGGGGATGTGCATGCAGTAACACAAGCATAGTTGGCAATGGACAGATTTGTAAACCCTACATATCTACTTTAATGTACTATAGTGCTACACACACATGACATGCCCAACATAGATTATATGTGTGGGACATAACCCACTACCTCTTATAACACATAATGTTGTGAATGCCTTCATGGATGGTGAGATAACCCACCAGAAATAGCAATTGGAGTCATCTATTGCTCCTATAAGCCTGGACATTGTATCAGCATGACGTTTCAGTCAGATATGATATCTGATGCTTGCATCTGTGTCAGTATACTAACTGTGACCTGTTTGGCAACAATATCACACACATGGCCTTTGTTACGGGACACAGACCACATATGGGTTGTAAACATCCAGATATTACATAGACATCTGTACAAATGACTAGACTGGCCTGTACAATGGTTTAACATGCTGCATGTGATGCAGATGCCATTAACATGCAATATAAAGTAATTCCATCGGGTGGTGGTAAACAGGAATGGATGGTACACACATACAAATGTTATAACCCACACGGGATATGATTCTAACCTAAACACACACAGTTGCCATTATTGAGATTAGAACCCCTACCTATCTAGTTATGTCTATTATAGTGTTACGCAGTTATCAGACATGCCACAGAACTTATATGAATTCAACTTGTCCTAAGGTATGTCTAGGGTGAATGACATCAACAGACCTTGTAAAGGAGGGTGATGGGAAGTGTACAGGGTGGTACACAACTTAAAATGATATAACCCCACAGGATATGATTCTCAACCCAAACACACACACACACACACACACACACACACACACACACACACACACACACACACACACACACACAGTTGCCCGTACTCAGGTTAGAACTCCTACTTATCTAGTTATATCTATTATAGTGTTACACAGCTATCAGACATGCCACAGAGCTTATATGAATTTATCTTGTCCCAAGGTACTTTTAAAGTGAATGACATCAACAGGCCTTGTAAAGTAGGATGATGGGAAGTGTACAGGTTGGTACACAACTCAAAATGGTATAACCCACAACCGATATGATTCTTAACTCAAGCACACATACACACAGTTGCCAGCATTGAGATTAGAACCCACTACCTATCTAGTTATTTCTACTATAGTGTTACGCAGTTATCAGATGCACCACGGAGCTTATATGAATTCAACTTGTCCCAAGGTACTACTAAGGTGAATGACATCAGCAGACCATGTAAAGTAGGGTGATGGGAAGTGTACTGGGTGGTACACAGCTCAAAATGGTACAATCTACACATGATATGATTCTCACACACACAGACACACACACAGACACACACACACACACACACACACACACACACACACACACACACACACACACACACAAACACACACAGACACACACACACACCCATACTTACTTGCCACTATTGAGGTTAGAACCCCTGCCTATCTAGTGATTTGTACTACAGTGTTATGCAGTTATGGCATGCACTACAGAGCTTACTGAGCTGACAACTGGCCAAAGGTGCTGATAAGGGGAATGACATCAACAAGACTGAAAAAGTGGGGCAGTGGGTGGGAACTTTATCAAAATACTTCTTACACACAGACACACACATGCCCACATGCACGCAAACACACACGCCCACACACACACACACACACACACACACACACACACACACACACACACACACACAGACACACACACACACACGCACACACACGCACACACGCACGCACACGCACACGCATGCACACACATGCACACACATTCACGCACACACACACACACTCACATGCACATGCACACATGCACATACGCAAGCGCACATGCACACACACTTGCCAGATCTGAGAGTAGAACCCCTGCCTATCTAGTGATTTGTACTATAGTGTTACATAGTTAACGCATTCACTACAGAGCTTACTGGGCTGACAACTGGCCAAAGGTGTTGATAAGGGTAGTGACATCAGCAGGACTGATAAAGTGGTGCACTGAGTGGGAACTTATCAAAATACTTCTTCTTCTTACAAACATACACACTTACGTACATTTGCCAGATTAAAGAGTAGAGCCCCTGCCTATCTAGTGATTTATACTATAGTGTTACACAGTTATTGCATGCACTACGGAGCTTATTGTGCTGACAATTGGTCAAAGGTACTGATAAGGGGAATGACATCAGCATGACTGATAAAGTGGAGCACTGGGAAGTGTTGTGGGTGGGAATGGCCTAAAACTGTTTCACCTACAAACAAACACACACTCCTTCACTCCTACACACAGAACTGTCACACACACATAGAAAGTTGCCAGTAATGAGATGAGAACCCTTACCTATTTAATTACTTGTGCTATAGTGTTATGCAGTTATCACATATGCTACAGAGCTTATAGGGGTGAGAGGTGTTCAATGGTACTTCTAAGGTGAATGAGACCAGCAGATCTTGTGAAGTAGGGCAATGTAAAGTGAACTGAGTGTGAGCAGTCTCCTAATACTTAGACCTACGGGTACACATACACACAGGCAGGTGATGTGATATTATATACACACCCTCAGTACTATTACACAATGGGTCTCACCTTTTATGCTGGCACATGCAACTGTTTACAACTGGTATGCCACTGTCCACAGCAGGACATCACTGTATGCCATTGAGAGCATCTGTGTGTGTGACTCACTCTGTCTGTGTCCTCCTGTGTGTGTGTCTCTCTCTATCACTGTCTCTCAGTCCCCCGCATCTATGTGTGTTTATGCTTGACATATGTTATCTGTTACCCATATATATGTGTGTGTATCTCATGAAACAAATGCAGATATATCAAGTATGGGCCACCTACAGCTAGTTGAGGGTAATCCTGTCTGATGTGTGTGTGTGTGTGTGTGTGTGTGTGTGTGTGTGTGTGTGTGTGTGTGTGTGTGTGTGTGTGTGTGTGTGTTGAGATTAGAACCCACTACCTATCTAGTTATTTCTACTATAGTGTTACGCAGTTATCAGATGCACCACGGAGCTTATATGAATTCAACTTGTCCCAAGGTACTACTAAGGTGAATGACATCAGCAGACCATGTAAAGTAGGGTGATGGGAAGTGTACTGGGTGGTACACAGCTCAAAATGGTACAATCTACACATGATATGATTCTCACACACACAGACACACACACACACACACACACACACACACACACACACACACACACACACACACACACACACAAACACACACAGACACACACACACACACCCATACTTACTTGCCACTATTGAGGTTAGAACCCCTGCCTATCTAGTGATTTGTACTACAGTGTTATGCAGTTATGGCATGCACTACAGAGCTTACTGAGCTGACAACTGTCCAAAGGTGCTGATAAGGGGAATGACATCAACAAGACTGAAAAAGTGGGGCAGTGGGTGGGAACTTTATCAAAATACTTCTTACACACAGACACACACATGCCCACATGCACGCAAACACACACGCACACACACACACACACACACACACACACACACACACACACACAGACACACACACACACACGCACACACGCATGCACACACATGCACACACATTCACGCACACACACACACACTCACATGCACATGCACACATGCACACACACGCGCGTGCGCACAAGCGCACATGCACACACACTTGCCAGATCTGAGAGTAGAACCCCTGCCTATCTAGTGATTTGTACTATAGTGTTACATAGTTAACGCATTCACTACAGAGCTTACTGGGCTGACAACTGGCCAAAGGTGTTGATAAGGGTAGTGACATCAGCAGGACTGATAAAGTGGTGCACTGAGTGGGAACTTATCAAAATACTTCTTCTTCTTACAAACATACACACTTACATACATTTGCCAGATTAAAGAGTAGAGCCCCTGCCTATCTAGTGATTTATACTATAGTGTTACACAGTTATTGCATGCACTATGGAGCTTATTGTGCTGACAATTGGTCAAAGGTACTGATAAGGGGAATGACATCAGCATGACTGATAAAGTGGAGCACTGGGAAGTGTTGTGGGTGGGAATGGCCTAAAACTGTTTCACCTACAAACAAACACACACTCCCTCACTCCTACACACAGAACTGTCACACACACATAGAAAGTTGCCAGTAATGAGATGAGAACCCTTACCTATTTAATTACTTGTGCTATAGTGTTATGCAGTTATCACATATGCTACAGAGCTTATAGGGGTGAGAGGTGTCCAATGGTACTTCTAAGGTGAATGAGACCAGCAGATCTTGTGAAGTAGGGCAATGTAAAGTGAACTGAGTGTGAGCAGTCTCCTAATACTTAGACCTACGGGTACACATACACACAGGCAGGTGATGTGATATTATATACACACCCTCAGTACTATTACACAATGGGTCTCACCTTTTATGCTGGCACATGCAACTGTTTACAACTGGTATGCCACTGTCCACAGCAGGACATCACTGTATGCCATTGAGAGCATCTGTGTGTGTGACTCACTCTGTCTGTGTCCTCCTGTGTGTGTGTGTCTCTCTCTATCACTGTCTCTCAGTCCCCCGTATCTATGTGTGTTTATGCTTGACATATGTTATCTGTTACCCATATATATGTGTGTGTATCTCATGAAACAAATGCAGATATATCAAGTATGGGCCACCTACAGCTAGTTGAGGGTAATCCTGTCTGATGTGTGTGTGTGTGTGTGTGTGTGTGTGTGTGTGTGTGTGTGTGTGTGTGTGTGTGTGTGTGTGAGAGAGTGTTGGGGTGACAATTAAGGTGTACATAGCTGTCTGTATGTACAGACTTATATACACAGTACAATCATATATTCTGATATAGGTTCCAACATGTCCTGTGATTCTCTAAGTGTAGGAGCATGCCCAGTATGACCTTCTATAGTTAGGGTGGGACTCCATTCCAAAGATAGGTGTACTCCAGTCCAGGGTTTTGTGTGCTACAGCCATTCCTCTCAGGAGTACACATGACTTTCCTCAGGATACTGGGTTTGTTTAGCAGACATTTTTGACATATCTGTAGTCTGACACTGCAATGTATTGTGTCATTACCTAGTGCCAGACATCCTCAGATCATCGCAGTGCTTTACTAAAGGAGAATACTAGTTGTATGATGCATACACCAATATTATGAGAGCAGCCATGTACATTCTTGCCCAACAAGGTCATTTGTGAGGTGTGGCTACAGCCAGTTGAGTGATGATGCACTGTATAAACAGTTCAACAACCTGGTGATATACTGGCTGGGGATCTCCTGTTTTTGTGGTATCTTTCTAACCTGAGATGTCATGTTCTTGTGTGGCCATACCTCTCACCTGTACATTATTTGGCAGGTTGTTCAGGTGTTTGGCTAGAGGCTTCATCCTGTCTACGTACACTTGTGTTTTTATGACAAGTTAGTTACATATAATTAAAGAGCGATGTTACAAAATAATGACAGCCATTATTGTTTCAGACTACATGACCTTCAGATAATTCCCACTACTGCAAACCCCTCACCCTACCAAATTTCTCAGTATGTAAGGACGGTATTTACAACACATGCTTATAATTGTGCCTTTGTTCCACTCTTATTTCTGCCCTTGTCCAGACATATTGATGTCAGAGGTTGGAGGTTATGGGTGTGGGTACAGAGTGCATTCTACTGTGCAGGCATGTCCATTATATTTATTTATTTATTTATTATTTATTGACATTTGTTAACCAGGTTAGTCCATCTGGGTCATGGACCCTTTTCAGTGGAGAGGCAAGGAGAAAAGCTCTAGTTACAGACAGTTTAAGTATACATAACAGTTTAGTTTACAATTAAAAACAATTACTGTTAGCAGTACAGTTTAAAGCAATTCACAGTGATAAGTAAAGAGGCATAACAGAGGTAAGATCAGTAACACAAAAAGTACAAATAAGTACTGTACTTCAATATTTTTTTCACATAACTGATGTATAACTGATGTGGTAAGATTTATAGCAAGTTGTAGTATTTTAGGAATAGTATAAATTATGAGGTGTGAGACATGAGAGTGCATGAATGGGGTGGAAGGGATATCTAGAGGTGTAATGTGAAGTTAGAGAAAAATATGTGGGAAATAATATGCTGAGAAGATTGTATGTGACTGTGGTAAAAAGGAATAGTATTGGAGTGGTAAAAATATGCTGAGAAGTTGTATGGAATTGTGGAATACAGAATAGTATTGAAGTTAGGTAGGGCCATGACAAGTACAAGTTTTATTTCTTATAAAGTGTAGTCTGAGTTCTTTCTTAAATTGTATAGGGTGTGTAATGGAGAATAAGTGGGATGGGAGGTTATTCTAGGCTTGGGATAGAGTGGATTTATATAGTAGTCTGCCAATGTTTTTTTGGGTTGGTAGATGTCAAGGAGTTGTTGGTTAGAAGTACGAAGTTTTCAAGTTAGAGTGTAGATGGATACCAAGGAGGAGAGGACAGGGCAGGAGGATGATTTATAAAGTATAGAGTGAATAATTTGTAACTGAGATAGAAGGAGTTGTTGATGGAGTTCTAACCATTGTAGTGAGTTGAGTGTGAGGCAGTGTTGTGAGTTATTTGGGATTTTGTGATGACTCTTGCTAGTTTGTGGTAGGTTTGTTGGAGTTTGGCCAGGATAGTGGATTGAATATTAATTATTATTGGGGTGGCATAGAGAAGGGAGGGGGAGAAGAAGAGCCTGAGCCAGGCACAGTCTAGCATCAGAGGTTAGGAATCTATGGTTTTGGTAGAGCATACCCAGCTTTTGGTGATTTTTTTTATACTTTAAAGGATGTGTAGGTTATATTTATGTTATTCATCAATGATGGCACCTAGAGGTTTTGTGTTTGAGTCAGATTGTACGGTGGTGTTATTGGAGCATGAGATGAGAAATGTAGATTTTAGGTGATAGTACTTGGGAGGAATAGCAGAAGTTTGCTTTTTTGGGGGGTTTAGAATGAGTAGATTATCAGCTAGCCATTTTTCAACAGATGGAAAGGTGTCCTGGGTGAGAGTGTGAAGGTCAAAAATATTGTTGGACATGCAGATAAGTGTTGAATCATCAACATATTGGATTAGAGCAGATTGTTTGCAGGAGGTATGAAGTTCATTTGTAAAGATATTGAACAGGAGGGGACCCAAGATGGAGCCTTGAGGCACCGCAGTTGTCACTGGGAGGTAGGGTGAGCAGGAGGAGAGCCATCAAACCGATTGCTGTCTATGAGACAGATAACTAGAGAAGAAGGCTAGGGTGAAGGGAGATAGATTGAGGTTGGAAAGTTTAGTTAGAGGTAAAGGATGAGAGACAGTGTTGAAAGCTTTTGAGAGGTTGAGGAAAAGCTAGGAGGTTTTTGTCATGGGCCTCAGCTATTGTATGTGTAAATGACAGGAGGGCTGTAGAGGTTCTGGGATGGGAGTGAGGAGGTTCTTTTGGACAAGATAGTTTAGGAGTTGTGAGTGTATACATTTTTCCATAACTTTGGAGAGAGGCAAGAGGATAACAATTGGATGAAAGTTTGATGGGTCTGCTGAGTTCCCCCCTACCTACATAAAAGCAAACTTAAGAAAAAAAGGATTATTGAGAATAACCACTGGCAACAATACCTAAAAAGCATTTATATTCACAAAAGTCTTAGTATCTCAGCTACACATCCTTCAAGATGTCCATTATATGTGTAAAAGTTTCCACATAGCACTGTGATTTCCAGGTATGTCAGTGGCAGAGCAGTGGGTGTCACTGACATGCATAACAGTTGGCACTGCAGTTATCTGCACATGGCCCTGTCAAAGAGAGCACTGTACCTATGGCACTACAAGATGGCTGCCAGGAGAATGTGCTGGCCAGATCCTGACAGTATTAACCACACATACACATAGCTCATTGACCCCTGCATATTGTGGGCAGGCAACATGTTTTCATGTTTATTGGTACAGCCCTACCAATGTGTGCTATGCTATTTCCCTGAAAACATACATGTTACTGCATTTCTGTGGGTATATGGGGGGCACCTGTCAACTGTACACATTTGCACAGACTGTGCTGATATTTGCTTTACATTTTGGTTCCATTTACCATACTATTGTGCCCTCTCTTGGGAACTAGAGGCATGTCAGTAAAGAGCACAGGTTAGATTGTAATGGCATACATTTGAGTTTCAGACTTCTTACCCTTCATAACCTTACTGCAACTGCGAGTCCTGCTGTGCTATCACTGTGTGAGTCTGTAGGGGGTAATTCAACATTTTTGCCATTTGTATGCCTTTACCAGACATTTCTTTCTGATTTTCTACAGCTAAACAAACTTGGAACAATATACACCAGCACAGAAAATCCAAGAAGGTTCCACAAGTCACAAGCTAATGTCGAAATGCTCTCAATAGATAAAATTTATCATGAGCGCTTTCGTCCGCATAAATTGATGAACTTCTTCAGACCTGTCTGTGCACCATAGTGCTCCAATATGCTTACACCACGCATGGTACACCCCATTTTCATGTCTGTTGCTCCTCCTACTTACACAATCATGCTATAGGACCTACACGATTAGGTGCAGTTTGGCGCTTAGAAGATTTATGTGATTCAGTAAATTTCCTCTCATTTGCATACCCCACTGCCTTAGTTCATAGTTATTGCACTACCCCAGAGCCTTTCCCCTTATCAACCACTGTATTGTTTTGACATCTGCATGCCATAGACTATTATGGAAAAATGCAGATTTCCCTTATAATTGAGTTTTCACTTTTTTTTTAATTTTGGCACAATCCCATTTTAGTGGTGCTGCCTTATGCTTAAATGGCCGAGATCGGCCAAAAAAAAAAAATTTATTTTTATAAAACTTAAACACATTTCCATGCCAATGGCCATATATCTGGCCATTGGCATGCCTAAAGATTATAATACATGCTTTGTTTTGAGCTGCCATGTCTCCATTTTCGTTTTTGCAGAAATGTATTTGGCTAGTAGCTGAATACATTTCTGCAACTAACACTACTCTTGCACTGATGCCTGTCTGTTGCTGAATTGCTAATTCACCTCATTTACATGGCTTTCACCAGCAAATGAGGTAATTAGCATTATGCAGTGGTGTTCATACAGGAATAGTGTAGGCAGGCTCATGCACATCAAAACAGTAGTTTACTGAATCGCTCGGCAGCCATATTCCGTGCAGGAGCAGCTACACTGTTCCTCCATGGAGAAATTAGTTTAATGAATCCTAGGGCATGTTACAAAGACATTATTGAATTTCACCAAGTGAAACATTAGTCATCACCAGGACATATCCAGCCCACACTGCAATTGCATACGTTTTGCAGTCTTTTCAGTATGGCACTCTACATTTCAGCATTCCTATACACAATAAAAGATATAAAAACACATATTTTCATTCAGACACACACACACACACACACACACACACACACACACACACACACACATATACCCACACACACACACACACACACACACACACACACACACACACACACACACACACACACACACACACACACACATACCAGTCCCTATCATGTCTGCTCTCCCATTTTACCCCCACTCCACTCCCATGGTACTGAAGTGCTAATAGTCGCTGGAGGAGGATAGTGTATCCCCACAACCCTGATCACCATATTACTGTTGGTATTGTTAGGGAACTTTCAATCACAGTATTCCTTAGTGTCTAGTAGTTCCCTATCCCCTGATCCCATCACTGCCATTGGTGCCATTACAGTACTTAGGAGTATTCCCTGGTGCCTAATAGTCCGCCCACACTGCCGAATATCTGTACTACCATTAGTATCATTATGGCTCTTTAGGATTATTGCCCTGTGGTCTACTGGCTCCCCTACCATGTTCGTGGCAGGAGGTTGAACACAGCCTTTTGACCATGTTCAGTAGCTTGATGTGGTGCTGATCTACATGGCCAAATGATTTCTTGAATTGCTCAGCCATGTAGATGCCCTCATGGAGGTGGTTCTGGGGAGAAAGCACATGATTAATTATCATATACTACATCCCCTGGAATGTCTCATTCACGCTTAGCATGGCCGCCGGGCCAGCCCTTCATGTTGCTGCATATCTTTGTGGTAGAGGATTGTGCGGCATCATGTTTGGGAGATTGCAGAATTGGAGAAAGGTGCTGAGATGTGTTTAAAGAGGTGTATACATCATAGTACCTTCTTCAGTCCCCCCATAAGTTTCTATTTACTTGGTGCGAGAGTTTTTTTTTTTTTTTTTTTTTTTTTTTTTGTTATGCTGATTGTACATTTTATCTCTGTATACTAATTTGAGGTGCATGCATCCCTTTGGTGTGTGAATATTTATATTTAGATCTCAGTGATAAAGTCCATGATTTTGAAGTTAAAAAACACCCTCCAATGCTGCTAACTTTATCCCAGTGTTATTTTTCTCCATATAGTATTACTTAGATGGTTGTAAAACCAACACAAATGCACAGCTCAGCAAGCGAGTCTTCTATTGAATAATTTATTACTTAAAACGCATTTCGTTTGCACCAAAGCAAACTTCTTCAGAAGTAAAAAAAGGTTGCAGTACACATGACTTTTTAAACAGTGGAAGTGACGTTTATGCATCAGCAATCACAATCAATTAAAACCTCATAACTGCTTAAAGCAGTATGTAAGTATAAATACATTAACCAAGTTACATCTCCAAACTAAACACCTATAAAATAGCATATTTCAATTTCAAAATAATAAATAAATATATTCAACTGTAACACAGTTAAAATACTGAATAAAATTAAACTACACTAAAACACTAACCCCGGGATTCATGAAGCTCGGCGCAAGAACGGCATTAGGCTTGTGCTGACCGTGCAGCGTAGAGAGGGCGCAATAGTGCCATATGCATATTAATGAAGGTGCGCTGCCACCACATCCATGTGCATAGGAAACGTGCGCGACTGCATGGGGCGTGTCCAAGTGCTGCACGGAGGCGTGGACATGTCGGCTGTTTATGTGCAACCTAAATGCTGCATAGTACAGCCTGCCTCTAATAGTAATCACACCTGTCAGTGTCCGTGGATACTGAAACATATGCAAAACAGAAAAGACAGTTTTGCGAACACAAAAATAAGAAGCAAACACAAATGCATGTAGCTGAATATTGAGTCCCCATCCCTCGAACAAATGACATTTAAAACCCCGTGCCCGTATTCCATTGTAGTATCGATAGTTATACCAAGTGGAAGCGAAATGCATAGTGTTCACGTGCCACCAATAGCTAGGCCTAGCCCAATGGTCAGGGTTACCACCTGTCCCACATTGTGAGGGACAGTCCCCCTCTGGCCAGTTGTGTCCATACCAAAGCCATTATAAATGTAAAATATCCTGCGATCGTAGGACATAATTATGTCCCACATCTTATGTAATAGTAACATACAATAGTTATTTCCGAATGTAAAATACCTACATGTTACAATAAACAGAATAAGCAAGTAAACGAAACAGAAGCAGCTAAACTGCTACAACAATAAGCTTACGTTTAGGCATAAAACAAAATTACTATCTGTTGTACTGACCGCGGGGATGTGTTGGCCTGAAAAATCTGGTGTGTCCTGAATATATCCCATCCTGACCATATGAACAGGTGGCAACCCTACCAATGGTCAGAGCATTCACACAATAACTGGCCAGCCTCTTAATCCCCCCTAAATCCAGTGACCTTTGGAGGAAAGGTGGTGAATTGCACTGAATGAATAATGACAATAATTAAGAGTAATAGATGTCTTTTACTTCAGAAAATAAGTATTAATACATATGCTCTGATTCTGTCAACATTTCAAGTTAACAGTACTAATATTTTAAAAGTGTCTGTGATTGTCCCTGATTTGTCCTTGCCTTGTCCCTGTTACTGTTGAAATTAGTCCCTGAGTGGTTGAGAGGTCTGTACACATATGTACACCAACCAACTGTCACATTTGTTGCCAGTACTGTTGAATACCTGTAGTGAAGTCATATATCCTAGCTACCATCCATGCGGAATGTACCACGGATGGTGTAGTGGTCAAACCAGTGACTAAGGTGTGTCTGTTTCTGGGTCCAAGCCATGCAAGGGCCGCTAATTTTATGTGATACCCAGAATAATGTCCGTCGGATATAGGGAGGTAAAGACACATACAAACAGACATAAGCGGGGATGCACGGGGACATTCAACAGTATGGGAAATGTAAATAGGTATGTAGGTGTATATGTATGTGTATGTACAGACAGAAATATATATATATATATATATAAATTAACATGGTCACAATAAAGCAGTCGTAACGAATGTGAAGGGAAACACCAGCGGAACCCCACACCCCACATTATGTAGTGCCGACATATCAAGCTGGTCAGAGGTGGGAAAACCCCTGTGTCTGTAAACATAGGTAGAATAGTAACATTGGGACTAACTCTGTCCACGTGCTAATTCTGACTTTCAAATGGGTACAGGGCTGTTCCGGTCTCCAGTCGGACAAGTCGAAACCCGGATGACTACATGAACACCCTGACAATCAAACACACGTATGTGCCAGGACTATAAGCTTTGGAGTTCTGAATATCCTCAAAGTGAGTAAACATGCAGCATGGGTCCAGAGCAGTAGGGAATAGGGAATGGTGCATGTATAGTACTGCGGTTTTCCCAGCAGAAGACTGGATGCCTGCTGTGTAAGTGAAGTGTTGAGGCATGTGTTTGGGTAACTACGAACCATGGGTACACATATAAATGAAGCAGAACACCAATAGTGTAGTGGTTAGAGCAGCCACCTAACGTAAAGGCATTCCCGGTTCAAGTTCGACTATAGCACATATCATTTTCCTTGTGGAGTGAATGTCGCTGTGCTGTAAAGCCAAGAGTTAAACATGTAAAGGTGAACGTGTGTTTCGCATGGGTCCATTAACCAGATTCCTTCAATCAAAGGGGTACTGTCATAATGAATAAGGCACACGTAAGCACAAATAAGTGGCAGTAAACGTATGTAACTCACAGTAAGCATATGCGAGTGCACCAGCATGGGTGTAAGCAGCTCCCAGCATAGGAAATGTATGTTTGTATGTACAGATGTAATTTATATACATACATATATGTATATATATATATCTATATATATATATATATATATATATATATATATATATATATATATATATACATACATATATATATATATATATATATATATATATATATATATATATATATATATATATATATATATATATATATATATATATATATATATATATATATATATATAGAATGAACGCTGTAAGAATAAAGCATACACAAGGGTTGTGAAGGGAATCGAGAGCAACTAAGGTATTATATAGTGCTTGCAGCGTATGTCAGGTAAAGCTGCCCAAGAGTGAACAGAGCACCGCTATTCACACCACAGGCAGGGTTCTACCAGTGGGCATAACATTGTTGAACTGCTACGTCTAGATTACACACAGATGGAATGTAGTCCATGTTGGGACCACCTACACTTGTAAACCGCAAATGGCCATAATCCATAACTCCCGGAAAGGCACGTATGTGCAAATATAAATGGCGGGAAACCCTGTGAATACACGAGGCAGGACAAAATGTGTGTAGGGCCCCAAACACTCTGGAGAGGGCAATGTGTAAAGGTGTGTCATGGCTGCGATATCAAGTGGATAATGGCTGTTACGTGTGGAAACTCAACACGGGTGGTGTGGAGCAACTATGGGTATGCGATTATGGATCCAGGAGTGCCAGGGTTGGTTGGGCCGGTTCCATTGGACTGTCCCATGTAGGTCAGCTAGTACGTAATAGGTTTATATGCATACGCACATGCAGACAACAATATGTTGAAGTACATTCTCTGTAACACATGCACTCCATTTATTGACATAAATAATATGAATGTGCACAGACAAACAAAGACAGTAGCTGGAATTATAGGCTGTGCAGATGAGGAACAGGTTAAATGACACTGTATCACATCACAATTACCATCGCTAATCCGTACAAGAACATATTGCAACATCTGTCCGCTGTATAACGTGCTAAATACCGATTACAAGATAACCGGAGTGAAGTGCCGGTGTCATAATGACTAAGGCAATAGTATGCTGGTGAAGCATATATAAAACCCAATACGCATGTGTAAGTGCATATGAGTGAAAAATGTATTGGTCAATGGACACACAGATGTATATATATATTCATATATATATATATATATATATATATATATATATATATATATATATATATATATATATATATATATATATATATATATATATATATATATATATATATATATATATCTATATATATATATATATATACACACACACACACACACACACACACACACACACATATATATATATATATATATATATATATATATATATACATATATATATGTTACTGTAAATATACACATGTACATACCTAGGTTATGTTACAGCAATGTTCAGACCGGGCATATGTTAGTGGGAGGTCCAATAAACAAACGTTTACCTCCCACACACCCCCAGCTAGGCCGGTGAGACATACAGACATGCAATAAAGGTAAATACACCGCTGCTTTCCAGATCACCAGCAGGAAACTACCAGTGGGAGAGATCTGCAAGGTCTACATTTTAAACATGGATCACGGGGTCCCTTGTGGGATACTAAAAATTCACCTTGTGGGCAAACCTGTGGTGCTTGACGCGACCAGGATGTAGCTGTACATGGAACAGTAGGTTGTGCAAGTCTGATAACACATGGGTTGACAAAACGTACATGTGTCCCAACACAGGGAGAGTGGGCAGTGTGTAGGGGTGTGTTCATACCCCAGCTGTGCTCACAGTAAGGATGAGTGCTGTAGAGGGGTGTCAGGTAGGGGAATCATGGGTATGCAATCAGGGGCCTAAGTGTGCAGGTGTTGGTTGGCAGAGATGTATTAGGCCCACCCCGTGGAAGTAATTAGTATTCCGATGTGGGTATAGCAAATGCCCATACCTCCCTAACCTTAAGAGCACATCTAATGGATAGTCCGTAAACCACTGGGGGAACACATAGGGACCATAACAGTGAACTGTACCCAATTAACATGGACGTCCGTGATTATGAATCAGACTCTAACACAGTCCCAACTAAACCCTTCTAGAACTAGTGATATTAGGTGGACACGTGGCAGAATACACATAATGAATAATGACAACATGTATGAGTCATAAACAGCATGTACCTCAACAAAGGTGTATGAATACATATGCTCTGGGACTGTCAATGTGTCAGGTTAATAGTACCAATCATCTAAATGTGTCCCTGAGGGTGTTATGCAGTGTCCCTGATTCAGTGTTCATTCTCTCCCATTTGTATGTGAGGTCTGCTAGTGACGGAAAGCACATATTCCGCTGACTACCTTAGGTAGATGATAGCATAATAGGTTGGAGTTACCACCTGTTCACCTTTGCTTGGGACACCCCCTTTTGGGCAGTTGTGTCCTGCAAAATAAATGTTATTATGGCACATGGCCTGTGATTTAGTGCAAAGAATCCATATCTTATCTGTAGTGGTTGCATAAAATGATTATGTTGTATCTGAAACACCTAGATGTTATAGGAAACAGTATTAGCAACTATAATGCTACAAGAATAACCTTTTATTTAGGCAAAACAGTGAAGTACTCTATTTTCTACTGGCTGTGGGTATGTGTTGCCCTACCAAATCTGACATCTCTACATATAGGTCCTATAGGGCTGCCACCTTTCAAAATGGCCAAAGTGGGACCTGTTCCGTAGAAATGTCAGACGTACCAGGTCAGGACATACCTACAGCCATGCATAGTACAGAACTATACATATTTGCACAAATAAAAGCTTAATCTAGTAGCAGTCCACTTGCTTATGCTATTTCACATAACATATAGAAGTGTCATATATACAATAACTGTTACATGCAACTATTAGAGAAACATAGAATATAATATTGTCCTGAAATCAGGACATTTGCTATGTCTTGATTATTTTTGCATGACATATCCGCCTAAGGAGGGACTGTCCCATGTAAAGTTGGACAAGGGTTAATCCTAAAGTCCCACCTTGGCCAATTTAAAAGGTGGCAAACCTACAATAGGTATGTGGTAGTATGACCCGGCAGATGGATGTGGGTCCCAAAACACATTTACTTGTCTGCATTGCAGAGTATTGGTTCCCATGTATCAGCCAGATGGAAGCAGATTGTAAGAGGAACACGTATATAATATGATTAACTCGCTGGACAGGCCACCGATTCCATACAATCGAACGTCATGCAGTCGCCTAATGGTCAGCCATACCCAATACTGTAGTCATGTAGTCCGATGTAATAGGCATCACAAGGGATCGTGCCCACCCAGTGTGAGTGACACATGCAAGCACCAATGTCGATGCATGTGCAAGTGAGGGAGTAAGCGAGTGTAAGCATGTTTGGCTACCAGTATGCGAGTATTGCACTGGTAAAGAAATGTGGAGGCTAACCAAGTGTAAGAAGCTGTAACCAGAGGTCAGCAGTGCTTAACACCACGCAATCCCATGCACAACCACTCCCAACTGCTTCAATGTGCCTTACTGCCTCCATATCCAATGGGCTTGTTCTGCCCGCAAACAAATAATCGTCCTTTGCAAGTGTTGGTAGCAACACCCTGCACACACAGCTAATGTGAATTACCAATACACCATGGCAAATATACAGACACTAGACAGTACCACACACATACCATATGGCACAGTCATCCAACAGTATAGCAATGTACCGGCAGATATGTCCGGACCACTGGTGTTTGCAGACGTGGCCTTCTTGTGTTTACATGTGTGAGCATGTCCAGTATGACCATTCCACATGTTGTTGACTGACATTGCCATCATACCTTCATGTGTTTGAGCATGCCCAATATGGCCAACTGTATCGCATGTGTTACATGTCCAGGTAGTCTGTACTGTGGTGCTGACCTCTGCATTGTACACTGACAGGTGGAATGCTGTGTCGGCAGGGTATCCATCGGTCATGTGGTATTAACTGTTGCTACATTTCTGCACAGCATGGGGAGACATCCAACTGTATCCACATTCCTACACAGCATGGGGGGGCACTCCTGACTGTTGCTATATGTGTACGTTGGAAGGGGGGCACACCTGACACTTGCATACTTTTGCTACTACTGTTCTGGTATGGCAGGTACTCCATTTCTGTGTGTAGACCTACCTATTGTGCTGGCTAGAGGCATACCAGTGTACTCCATATCTTAGCTTTAATTACTAACATATTAGTTTCAGACATCCTAGCCTTCACAACCTACATCCAACTACCTGGACTGCTGTAGTCTGTCTGTGTGCGTCTGTGAGGGGGGTCATCCATAGGGCCTATTCAGAAGCCATAGTACAGCATTTTTCTGTGTTGGTCTACACCTGCCCTGCTGGTTGAGACTTGTGTGGGCTGTATAGACACACATGATGCTCAGCCCATTACCCTCAGTGGGTTATGACACCCTGTGTACTACTAGCTATTATTGTGACCCCCGTATGTGCTACAGATGTCATGGTGCCACTATGGACATCTACTGTCTGTTGCCTTAACATTTGGCCACCAAATTCCCTTGCATGCTCACATCCATGCCATAGCTACAGGTACCAACACATTCTAATACAACTGCCAATTGGTAGGGTGATTGACATACCGTGAGGATGTGTCAGACCTGAGGATGGTGCTGGAGGGCTGCCTATGTTGGATGCACATAGTGCCCTTCCTATACATGGCTGAGCACAGGTAGTGTCATGTTTGGCATCCCTTTTACTGTCTGAGTCAGAGAGGGTGACATTCCTTGGGTCCCTACTGTGTCAGTGCATATGCTATGCATTGCCTCTTTGCCAAGGCCAGGTCATACTGGGCATGCCTCCTTCCGCCTACTGGGTCCAGCTCAGGTTGTTCCTCCCCCAAGTCACTCTGTGCCTGTACAGGCATTGGCATTGGGGGGGGCTGTGTGGCCCTGCCCCATGCTGTTCCTGCTGCAGCTGTTTCCGCAGGATCATATTGTGTAGCATAGCACATACCATAACAATTTGGGTGCATGTAGCTGGTGAATAATGCAAGGCTCCACCAGATGTGTCCAGACACCAGAATCGTGACCTAAGCATCGCAAACACATGCTCTATTATATGTCTGGCCTGTACTTGTGCCTCATTATGGCGTAGTTGTTCAGGTGTGTGTGCATTTCTGATGGGTGTCATCAGCCATGGCTCCAGTGGGTACCCAGCATCCCCCACTAGGTGACCGTAGGGGATGTCCATATTGGCAAAGCTGTGGTACAGCTGCGTCAGATGCCATATATCGGAATCATCATAGCTTCCAGGGCAGCCAGCACACACATTCAGTATAATGCCCTGGGCATCGCATACGACCTGGCAGTTGATGGGGGGGGGTATGCCCCTGCGGTTAATGTAGGCCCTACCCTGCTCAACGGGTGGTACTTTGATGCATACGTGCGTGCAGGCTATAGCACCCACTACCCCAGGGTAGTCTGCCATTTGGTGGAAGAGAGGCATATTGCTGGTTAACACCTCATGTGTGTTGAGGAAATGTACGTGCTCACTGGCATGTGGTGACATGGCATCCAGGAACTGGTGGAATACCCTGGATGCAGATGCCAGTGAGATCCCCATGATATCCCCAGTTGTGCTAAGGGAGGTACCTGTGGCTAGTATACCTAGGCTTACACATACCTTGGTGTCCACTGGGATGGGTTCCTCTTGGCCTGTTCGATGTGTAAGGTGTGGCTGGCACAGCTCAACAATCTGCTGAAGGAGGCCTCTGTCCACCCCATAGTGGTCCACTATCTCCAGCTCATGTAGACCCCGGTAGGATACCCTGGGTCTGTATAGTCTTCTCTGTCTCCTCACTGAGGGTTGTTCGGCAGCATTCACATCCTCATCACCCTCAGCCTCCTGCACATGGTTGGTCTATGTTGCCTGCTGCAGCCCTTCTCATTTCATAGGATTGTTTGTTAAAATTTCCCTGCATGTATACACCGGTGGTGTAGAGCGTGAAAAAACCTGAGGGGGTGGTGCTTGCTCACTTTATTGTAGTGTTCTGGGCCGGGCTGGTCTGCTGGACCTGTAATCTGCTAATTCGGATAAATATCACATGTTTGCCCAGCTTGTTCACCTTGACTACTCTCCTATTGCTGTTGTCCCTCCCAATTACACTAGGCAGGTATAGACACACACCTAGCTTAGGCATGCTAAGCTAGGAGCAATCCCGAGACAAAGGGCTCCAATCTACGTACAGTATGCCTGACACACCCCCACCCATGCTTTGACCTATATTCGAGTCCTGCACCCGGCTATCTACACACAAACACTCTTGAGACTCTGCATCACACCCTAGGGATAAACAGAATTCACTATTTTCCACCTCGTTTGCATAGTATCGCATTCTAGTGCATAGTTACATGACCCATACTGAGCCTCCGCAAAAATAACCACTGCTTACTATCACACAGACCCACACACAACTGGTTAAAATTGCCTTACTATCACCGTATTCAATGTCCCTTGTTCTTCCCAGCAACTAAACAACTGGACTCTGCACAGCTCGAAACCGGGACCCTGCATACCACAGACATTGTGCTTTACCACTAAGCCATGGCAGATATACATACATCTGAGGTTATCATGTACAGATCATCCAGCATAGGCATTCAACAGTATAGGACATGTATTCCATCATGTAGATTTATGTGTGCTAATGTCCATATATATATATATATACATATACACACCCATATACATATACACACATACGTAGATATAGAATAGATATCTCAACAGCGGACCACGTGACACCAAAGCATTAGACAAGAATGAAAAGGAAACCACATGCACCTCCTGCATTATGTAGTGGTGTTAATTTCAAGGCAAGTGTGTTTCTGTGCGTCACATGCGTTCAGACTGTATTAAGGGTAAGATTAGTGCTGCTGACATTACTCACCAGACCTATTGCCGAATGTATGTGTATGTCTTGCCAACCCAGTCTCTTGGCCGATTGTGACATTTATGGCCACTATATAGGAAAACAACAAAACACGCTCCTCAACACAGCCAGTAGCTAGCCACTCACAGACACCAACACATAGGATATGACTGCCAAACACAAGCACCTGTCATGTCTTGGAATAGAACACCTACCTGTCTCTTCTATTACACTACAGCATTACACAGTTACAGAGCACGCTACTGAGATTACTGGGACACAGCACTCCCAGAGGTGAACTTCTAGGTGGGTGACATCATCAGCATTGGCAAAGTCGGCGATAGGGATTGTATGGAGTGTGAGCAGTCTAAAAGCATTGTTCCATCCCCAGGCAGATGGACACACACACAGTTGGTATGTCTGGGATTAGAACACCACCCTAACTACCTTATCACACTACAGCATTACGCAGTTACAGAACATGCTACCAAGATTACTGAAGCACAGCACTTCCAGTGGTGTACATCTAGGTGGGTGACATCATCAGCATTGGCAAAGACAGCGATAGGGATTGTTTGGAGTGTGAGCAGTCTAAAAGCATTATTCTGTACCCAGGCAGATGAAGACACACACACACAGTTGGAATGGCTGGGATTAGAACACCGACCTAACTACCTTATCACACTGCAGCATTACGCAGTTACAGAATGCACTACTGAGATTATCAGGATGCATTACTCCCAGACTTGTACTTCTAGGTGGATGACATCATCAGCAATGGCAAAATCGGCAATAGGGATTGTATGGAGTGTGAACAGTCTAAAAGCATTATTCTGTTCCCAGGCAGACAGACACACACACACACACTCACACACACACACACACACACACACACACACACACACACAGTTGGCATGGCTGGGATTAGAACACCACCCTAACTACCTTATTACACTACAGCATTATGCAGTTAGAGAACATGCTACCAAGATTGCTGGGACACAGCACTCCCAGAGGTGTATTTGTAGATGGGTGACATCATCGGCCTTGCTAACAGTGGATATAAGAAATGTATGGAGTGTGAGCAGTATAAAGGTATTACTCAGTCCTCAGTGAGGCACACATGCCAAGTGTGGGACTAGAACACCAAACTAATTACTTTATTACACTACAGCATTATGCAATTACAGAACGCACTATCGATATTACTGGAACACAGCACTCCCAGAGGTATATTTGTAGATGGGTGACATCATCAGCCTTGCTAACGGTGGGTATAAGAAATGAATGTGAGCAGTATAAAGGTATCACTGAGTCCTCAGGAAGAGACACACACACACACACAAGTGTGGAAGTAGAACACTGACCTAACTACTTTATTACACTACAGCATTATGCAGTTACAGAACATGCTACCGAGATTACTGGGGCACAGCCCTCCCAGAGGTGTATTTGTAGATGGGTGACATCATCGGCCTTGCTAACAGTGCATATAAGAAATGTATGGAGTTTGGCCTATCTAAAAGCAATTTAGAGTCTACCGGCAAATGGAGACTGACATACACACACACGCCAGTGCCGGGTACGGAACACCTGCCTATTTACAGATTACTATTACAATACTACATATATACTAATCGCGCCACACAGACTACACATGTCAAGGCTGTCAGTATGACCATCTGGGAATGCGGACATCAACAGGGATGCTGGCAGTTAAGATGTACATACCTGTGAACCTGTGTGTTTAAAGTATGAATCCATCTTGACCTGGAGTATGCCCATCTGTGGAATGGACAACTACTACCACTATACAGGGTTACAATGGCCATGCCCATACACCGAGGCACTTAGCCAACACAAGGTGTTACTGGGCATGCTCACATACATAGTAGCACAGGGCTGTTCAGAATGCACTGTGCCCATCTACAGAAGGATATACTGGGCATGCTCATACACTTAGTAGCACAGGGGGCATGCTCCACACACACTTAGTAGCACAGGGCTGGTCGGAATGCACTACTATGTGTCCATCTACACAAGGATATACTGGGCACTCTTATACTCCTAGTAGCACAGGGCTGACTGGGATGCACTCTGATGCTAAACATGGAGGGCCACAGTGGCCATGCTATTACAGGTAGATGTAAATAACACATTGTAATGGGCTCTGGTGTTGGTTGTTGTCATTGTTAGCAGGAACGCTGCTCTACATATATTTGACACCGGTCTTTAACAAATCAGCTGTCATTCTGGGATGACATGGCTGACAGTAGGCAGGCCTTTGTCACATATCACATGCATCCATGATACAAGGGAGTGTGGATATTACCCAAGTCACATCCGCCCACACAGTGCCATTCCAAGGCAAATGTCCTAAACACAGGTTAACTCCCATACACCTACAGGACAACTGCATTGTTTTCTTATGCTAACCAGTGCTAGATGTGTAGCGTCCATATTCACATCTGGCCACTGTAGATCCAACAATGGGGAGTACTGACATCTATGCAGTGAAGAACACCTGGCTGATGTCTCTATAGTGCACAATAGCACTACCACCATATACCTCAGAACCTAGCACTATCACCATATACCTCAGAACCAGACATGTGGGCCATAACACAGGTACGGACCGCTCCAGGTGGTGTACCCACATACATAAAGGCCACTCACATGTACTGACTGGTCCCCCAAGAAAGGCATCACAGATGAGTCATGTGCAGGACACAGTGTCACATGCTGCATTCTAGGATGTAAACTGCAGACACCACCATGCCCTCGGACCACCACCACGCAACCATACATGTTGTATGACAGATGAGTACACCACCATGTGACCCTTGACCTGTGTACTGTACTAAGCTCTACATCAACTGTAGACAGTACACATGCACTGACACAGTTGCATCATGTGTTATGCAATGCAATGATATCACTTTCTGTGACCAGGTCAGCTGTACACATACCAAGGTCCCTAAGTACTGTCCACCATTAGCAGATGTATGTGGCTGTACACCAGTACACACCCTCATGTATGGATATGACATACATGTACCTGCCCTGGGTATGTACATACCACGCACACACACAACATACCTGTAAATAGCATAGCTGTTGTAGTCCTTTGTGCAAAGAGGTGGCTACAGCCATTACACACATGCACATGGAATGTAGGTCCATGGCTGCTGAATGCTAACAGTACATAAGGTGTGATATCAATGTTCAAATATATATTGGAACAACTGGTAAGCTGACAAGTCACTCAATAACCCGTTAGAAAACTGGTTTGTTGGTACCACTTTTTAATGAAATAAAAATAAAAAATACAATAATGCAACAACAGTTCTCCGTACTAAGCGCTTTCACCCACAATCGTATAGGGCATCTTCAGAGTACAACACAATAAAGCCATCCTTAATATAGTTGGAATTAAATGAATGAATTAATTAATTGGTTAATGATGTAATTGTATAATAACATAATTACTAGTAAAGACACTGGAGAAACAGTATAAAAGAAACATCTAGAGAAACAGTGTAAAAACACTAAAATATTTCAGAGTCCCAAAAAGTGTGTCCAATACTGTAAACCTTATATAAAACATAACTTTCATTTTCTAGTTATTATTTGATAAACACTAAATATAAATAAAGATTAATCAAAGTTAACAGTGTTTACCAGTGTTTAACAGATGAAAATTGTTTGACAGATAAAAAAGTTTAACAGATAAAAGTGTAAAACAGCAGACACAAAAGGCGAAATTATAACATGCTGTTGATCTCACAAGATATAGATCTCACAGGTTCTACATATATTATACACATATTTAAAATATAAAATTCATATACATATACTAAAAATATAAATTAATAAATATAAATTATGAATTATGAATTGTGAAATAAGTAGTGTGTAATACTACCACGATCCATCTACATCAGTAATATCTTGAAGAAATTATACTTGTATTTAATTTATTTATAATTAAATAAATAAATAAGTAAATAAATAAATAAATAAATATATAAATATATGTGTATAAGTCCATTCTTCAATAATTTGCTTTTCCAGTAATAATCGATCGTTAAAAAGTTAAAAAATAGTCATGGATCAAAATTTATAATATTAAAAATGTTTAAATGATACTTAAATAAAACATGATTTTAATTTAAGTACACTAGAAATAGAAACAGAATCATTGATGCCTGGCAGCATACAGGCATTAAGCCTAAGTTACCAAAGGCATTCCTTGGCTTCCAAAATGATTTTTTCGCCACCCCCCCCCTTCTGTACATTGTGTGGAGTTCTGTCAATAATAAAGAATAGAAATCTCTTAAAATTTGAACATTTTACGCTATGATTATATAAGGCACTGGTATTTTTGTGTTTTTTAATATCTCTGGCATGTTCTGCTATACGTACTCTGAGCTTTCTATTTGTTTTACCAACATAGAATGCTTGACATGTGGAGCAAGTAGCTACATAAACCACCATAGTTGAATTACAATTACCGTGGCCTGGACATCTGATTGTTTTTCCAAAATTCATTATAGCAACATAAGAGCCATCGTTAATGTATTTACAAAACTGACATGCTCCACATTTACTCATTCTTGACCTTTTGAAATTGTCACTGTTGGTACTAGTTTCAAAAATATCTTTCAGATTTCTACCTCTACTATATGTGATCTTAGGATATGTTCCCACCACTTCCGATACTTCTCCATTATTACTAATAACACTATTCCAAATTTCATGAATAATGCTTGCAGTTTCAGATGTTTTGTTATAAGGTAATATAAAGGTGTCCTGTCTAGACTTAGCTTTTTTATCTTCGATTGCGTTACTGACACCAAATATAATAATAGGTCTGTATAATGAATGTCTTTTAACATTAATCTCTTTCTTAACATTAAAAACTAAGTCATTTGGATAACCCCTATCCAAAAACATCTTAGATAGTTTTTCCATCTCCAAATTAAATGCTTCATCATTGCTAATAATTCTGGACAGCCTCACCATCTGACCCTTAACTAAATTTTTTCTTTTGGTAATATGGATGACAGCTGTCAAAGTCTAAAAAGGAGTTTGAGAAAGTCTTTTTCCTAAATATATTAGATTCTATGTTGTTATTCTGGAATGAGAAAACTATGTCCAAAAATGCACAATCATTGTTGTATATTTGATTCGTAAATTTAAGAAAACTAGATGTCTTACCTAAATATTATACAAATTCAACAAATTCTTCCTTACTACCCTTCCAAACAATCAGTATATCATCCAAATACCTTAAATAAACAACAATTTTATTCCAAAAAGCAGATCTAAAAACATACTCTGTCTTCCAGTGTGTTAAAACCAGGTTTGCATATATTGGGGCACATCTTGCCCCCATGGCCACACCAGTTTTTTGTCTGTAATATTCTTCGTTCAGATATAAAAAATTGTTTTCAAGAACTATTTCCATCAGTTCTGTCAAGAATCTACATTTCGGTCCTTCCATCCCACTAAATTTAATAGGGTGGCCTCAAACATTTCCAAACCTTCTGCGTGTGGAATTACTGTGAATAAATTCACTACATCTATGGTCGCCATAAAAAAATTAGGCCCTATTTTTTCCTTATTTTGTCTTATTAATTCTAGACAGTGCCATGAATCCTTTAACACATGTGGTAGTTTATTCAATGCCTCCCTACAGTGAAAATCTATATATGGCCCAATGGCCTCTGTCTTGGATCCTCTAGCTGAAACAATAGGACGGAATGGGGAGTTCTGTGGATTCTTGTGTATTTTAGGAATTCTGAAAATGGATGGAATTACTGGAAACTCAACTGATAAATAAGAAAACTCATCCTTATTAATAATGCCATCTATTAAATATTCGTATAACAACCAATCACTTTTTATGTATGCTCTATACATTTCACTTTTACTTACTTTTTCGTAGGTGTTACTGTCATCCAACATATTAGTCATCTTATTGTAGTAATCTGTATTTGTCATTATAACTACACCCCCTCCTTTGTCCGGTTTCATGATTCTATAATTGCCTGACGTAGTTATTTCTCTCAGACAAAATACTTCCGCTGAAGTCAAGTTTTGCATATTGTATGTTTTTTTTATTTAGTAGTCTCCTAATCTGACTTTCACATAATGCTTCAAAAATGTGGATCATGAAGTTCTGTGGGGGTATAAATGTGCTGCTGCATTTTATAGTGAAGTTGCCAGAATCAGAAGTGTGATTCATGCTGTTTGAAAAAAAGATTTTTAAATTCAAAATTCTAGTTTATAGTTTTAAATTAATTAGTAGTTTACCTATATCTAGTTTAAATGAAGGCACAAAGGTAAAACCTCTTCTAAATAAAGCTAAAAAATCCTTGTCAAACTTTTTGTCCATAAAGTTATATATACTAAAACCCCCCCTCAGTAACAATGGAACAATAATTGTCACTGTCAATACTACCAGAAATTGCTGCTGTGTCATAGTCTAATGCTCGGTGTCCATAAATTGTTGTGTTAGAACAGTTAATATCTGGCAACTGAAGGGCATAGTCTGATGTAATAAAACATTTTTGTCAGTTTGATCTAATAAAAAGCATGGACTTATCTCCGCCAAGAATTGGCTCTGTGCTGTTCTGTTGTAATTTCTGTTCTGCTGATAATTGTGACTGCCATAACGCTCTCGTATCCATTCTGTCAATGTTGACAGAGGTAACATCCCCTCTGTACTGGTCACCCATCAAATCATACAACAGTCCATGTGTCATGTATGTTATTACACATATCCACTAATTGCAATGCCTACAAACATGACCAAATGTCAGGATTGTAGGACCTACACACCTGTACACGTGGTGTTGTGCATTCAGATAACATGCATGTGCAGTTGCTGATGTATGCAGGTGGCATGTATCCTAGTACATCATGCAGCTGCAATGCAGCCTCAACATTGCCAACTGTATATGGTGATATGCTGAATGTACAGAAAGATGTACCACAGGTATGGGCAGATGTGTTGAAATAACTAAGTGGCGAGGCATCTTTGCAGATGGATGTTTGCTGTGGAAAGCTCACAGGTGTGTCACAAGCGGTCCTACAATACCCTGTGTAACTGGTAAGCAATGGTTTTGTTAATTGAAGGACATAACACACAACTTAGACAGCAGTCAGGGTGATAGCAAAGGTAATTCACTTGACACCGGTTAATAGATATGATGTCCCTAGTGCATATATCAGCACTGTTGTCACAATCGGACCTACAATACCCTGTGTAACTGGTAAGCAATGGTTTTGTTAATTGAAGGACATAACACACAACTTAGACAGCAGTCAGGGTGATAGCAAAGGTAATTCACTTGACACCGGTTAATAGATATGATGTCCCTAGTGCATATATCAGCACTGTTGTCACAGGAAGCATCAGTACAGTTTGTAATGCGTGCAATACTGCTTTACATCTGACATACATAACATGAGCTAGGCAGGTCTGAGATTCACAGTACTGGCATGTGTGGTTGCGTGTGTGTCCATATTTGTCACGTATTGGTGGAATACATCTCAATTGTTACTCACTCTCCTGTACACTAGTGTACACATCTGTACAGACTGCACTGTATAAAGCAGAAAATAAGCAGGGGCATGTATCTCACACATGTGAGGTATCTGTATGTGCATGACATAGTTGTATTAATTACTGAATGCCACAGTATGTGTATGTAGGGCTGACTGGTCCCTGGGGTGAGGATGTATGTTACCATACTGAATTGATAGGACCCCTCCCACCATCCAGGCGATGCATTCAACTATCCATGTTGATATCCCCATTCTTAGGCCGTACTGACTCCCTGTAGATGTGTATTCTCTGTGGTGCATCATGTAGGTGCACAGTACTGTAATGATGATTTGCACATAGGCAAGGGTCCTCAGCACACCAGTAGCAACTGTGTGCGAGTGTGTGTTACTGTGTTCGTGAAGCCGTGAGTGTGTGTTTGTGTGTGTGTGTGTGTGTGTGTGTGTGTGTGTGTGTGTGTGTGTGTGTGTTACAGTGTCACTGAATACATGTGTGTCAATGCCTGAGTGTGTGGGTGCAGTTGTGTGTTGGCATCCTGTCATGGGAACGTGTATTACTGATTCCCATTGAGGCATCACACTTCCCACTAGCCTCTACCCTTGTAATCAGCTAGACCTCTCTTTTATCTCACCACTCCATGTAACTGTATCTGTGATGTCACCCTTTCTGGATGTCACGTCTCTGGCCACAGTAGCTTAATACACAGCTATCATGCTCTTGGAATGGTAGACGTGTTTGTAACGTGGGACATTCTCACTGGTATGTGGCAGTTACATGGTGCATGTTGGTATATTCATACATATCTGTGAGTAGTCCACATTGACATATGGGACACTTAACTGCAAACACTGACATCCACCGGCACGTGCAATTAGACCTGAAGAAGGACAGCAGAACAACATGGCCAACATGCATTTACTGCTGTTACACAAGACACTTACTTTTATCAGCATTGTACACCTGTACTACATGGTATATCTGCTGACTGACAACAGTCCTCAACATTTGTAAACTACACATCACCCTAGTCTGTTCATCCAGTGTATCAGACCATATGAGCATGTCCCTGCACTGATGGTGTGGATGTCAGGGATGCAGCACAGGCATCATCATATGCACAGGGTATTAATGTTTGCCAGAGGCCTAGGCTGCACGATTCGATGACATCATGTGTGTGGGTTTGGGCCTTTGATCTAATTGGGAGTGTGTGGATGTTATGCATGTGTGTGTTGCGGTGCCCTACATATGTGTCCAGTGTGTGTGTATGTCTGCACACAGTTCTCCCATGTGTCTGGCCTACACAGGGGTATTATTGACAGCTGCAGACTGTACAGGTGAGGTATTACAGTTCATGGTGTCCCACCATGGACATGTGACCTGTGCCTGCCAGGGATTGCATGGGCACTACCAGACAGAGGTGCAGATTGGGTACTGTCTGATGTCACTAGTCCACTGGAACTGTGTCCCTGTTGGGACCATCCTGGGCGACATGCACATGGCCTGCCGTGTCGTGGTGTGGACAGCACAGCACCAGATGCACTGCTGCTGCTACCACCACTATGGGAGTGGGCATGTGAGGTAGCTCGTACACGTAGACCTGACACAGGTGATGTAGCAGGCCTACATCCACGTGCCCGACGCCTCACTCCTACCAGATGTTCCAACACAGACAGCTCACGCTCATAGATTGTCATGCCATGGTCAAGGACTCCAACCATGTCACCCAACCGTCTATCCAAAGCATCAGCAATCATCTGTTGAGCATTTACCATTGCCTGGATGCTGTTGTTTAAAGAACAGACAGAAGCCCTCTGTAGCCTCTGGTCTTCTCTGTTGCGCCATTCAGCACATGCGTGTGCCTCCATTACAGCCTGAAACATGCATCTGGTGACACCAGCTGCTGTGCTCTGTCATGCAGGAACATGTTGGCCAGAGGTCCTCCTACGAGCAGAACTGACCACGTGCCTGTGTGGGGCACCACCAGTAGTTTGGCTGACACCATGGTGTGCAGGCACACCTTCCATAACATAACCCCTGCACTTTCCTGTTCCAAGCTACCACATGCCAACTGACCTTCCTCTATGGCCACTGGTGATGGGGTATATGCTGGTATGGGATCTGTGTGCAGGGATGGGGTGGATATACATGGAATGGCAACCAATGGCACAGTTTCAGTCCCTGATACCTCTGCCTGTGATCCAATCATACGTTCATCATCACTGCTAGAGTATGTGGGGACACTAACATCTGATGTACTGCAGGAGGGCAATGCATCTACATCACCTGTGAGGGCAGACAATAACTGTACATTACAATCTATACAATAGACACACACGCACACACGCATGTGATATGACAGAAGGCATGCGACATGCATGTGATAAGGCAGACGGCATGCAGCGCAGACAATGATAGCAGTAGTTATCATACATACCTAGGTTGCACACAGCATGCATGTGTGAAAGCAGATGGCATGCAAATTACACAATCATAATAGTGGTTAGCATACATTCCTGTGTTACATCATGTGGACCAGCACAGGTTAACAGTACACCTACCTGATGTGTGGCATATGACCTTGATAATCACATGTAGTTTGACATGTGATCTGCTGACCTGTGCAATGACATGCATACATGTTTAACACAATGGTATCCTGTCGAATATACAGTGAGGCAATGGTGTACCAATTCAGTGTTGTCTGTCTACCCTACAGATATACTGCAAATTTAGCTAATGTGCATGGCCATTGCAGGGAATCATGAGGAGTCTCTAGTGCTATACAGTGTGAGTTGCAGACAGGGTTCATAGCCATGACTGTATTCAGATACAATGCATATATACTGTGGAATGTGACCCACATCACTAAGGTGTATACACACTAAACCATGATGTGGAAGTTGTGACACAGGCCACTGATGGGTATACGGATGACACCCCTGCACGTCCGCAACCATATTGCTGCAGCCTGGCAACTATGGGCAGACGTGGCAAACACGTCTATACACCATGTCCTACATGACATCTGTGTACCACACACACACACACACACACACACACACACACACACACACACACACACACACACACACACACACACACACACACACACACACACACACACACACAAACACAAGGAACTAGTATGGCATTTATGTCCATCACCAGCAATGGGAATGTACTGTATCTCTGGCCTGATGTGGATACTGTACAGATAACTGCTGTCATGTTGCAACACCCTTAAGATGTTCAACACATCCTATGTGGTGGACTGATGTTACGCCTACACAAGATGTGCACAGGCCTGTAGGATGTCTAGTGTTCTACATCTACATTATGACCATTATACAAAGGCCATGGCCGAACCATGTGTAGCCATTGTATGACAGGGTGTACACACAAGCACAACACTTCTAGTGTGTGTGTTGCTCCATGTCTCTGGCCATCCACCATGGCCATGTGTGTACATGTGTTGTCCAAATTATATTGATGGGTATCTATTTCACATGTCTGTGTTGTCCCATATGACATATAAGCTCCACTGACAACAGGGTTATGCAGATAGAGGGTGGTATGTGGGATATGTTTTCAGGTTAGGTAGGCAGTGTAGCAGCCAGGCCAATAGATGTCATGGACATGTCAAGATAGCACATCACATTGTGTGACATTCATAGCAGCCCACTGTGTAGTACTGTTTGTATTCACCACATGTGTAGATCAGATCCGTTGTGCATTCCTGAAGTGAACAGCACCTCCACCATTGTATGCACAGCTATCAACACATCTGGCAATAAAGTTTGTGAGGATTCATGTCGGTGAGATGATTCACCTAGTTTGCAAGTGTGGCACATGGATAGTCATTGTGATGCCTTGCAAGTCCGACCTGTATATTGTGACAGGACCACATATTATGTGTACATGTTGTGAATGGCCACATGGCAGATAGATGTATGCATTACAGTTCCTGATAAATAATAACACTCTCACCTGCAACGGGCTGCTGTTGTCACGGAATGCCAGAGGTACCTAAATAGGAGTAACACAGCAGTATGAGCATAATCCACTCCTGTATAAAGGCTACAAGGAGCAATGTGCATAACACATACACCAGTACATTAGACTATACTATGGTGTATGCACATGTGTGCATACACAGAGTAGCATACTATAGTATGCTCCATGTGTGTATACATGCCTTGTATATGATATTACATTACAATATGTAATGTAATATCATATACATGCCTTGTATATGATATTACATTACATATTGTGCAGTGACACATGCAGCTGTATGGAATAAAGTTGTTATAGGTGCAGTACTGACTTACCAGGCAACTCCAGGCTCAGTGGTTGAGAGAAACCCACCTCCACAATATTGGCTAAGGCTTGTGGATGTGGTTTTGCAGGTGTCCCCAAGTTGCCCAGTAGCTCCTCGGTACATGTGAGTGGGGGCTGGGTTGGTGGTCCACCATCTGTTGCACCTTGCTCCCTAGCGATTGCATTTGCATGCTGTTTTGCCCATCTAATGAGGTCTTTACATTGTCTGCGCACCTGCTGGTATGTGCAGTTGTGGCCACCCACATCATTAACCCTCCTGCGAAGTTCCATCCACAGGGCATCCTGCTGCCGTGCATCCTGTGGCACAAGGCTGAACAGGATGTAGTGATTATCGAGTAGGTGTGGGATGATGGCCTCATCCTCCAAGCGTGTAAAATGGGGAAGCCTTGCACACGGCATACCTGGAAGACATAATGATGGAGACAGGTCACAGTACCTCAGAGACATACAGAGCTACAGCTGAACATACATGCGTACCACATTACTTCAGTTTAAATAGTTGTATTTGCAATCCTACATGACACTGACGTGTTTGTGTCACACACATGTGACACTCAATGTTGAGCGGATATTATCACCATATATATATGTGTGTGTGTGTGTGTCACCTGATTACATTGCTTATACTTCATGTGGTTTCTGTCTTGATGTGGGCATGTCTGTTTGCCTGTACTGGTGTTCCTACCTATCAGCACATGGCTGGATGTGTTCACATTAATGCAGTTGACCTTGATGCAATGTATATTTCACATATAAGGGCTTACGCTGCCTTAACAGATATGACCTGTGACCCTGCAGACATGCACACATAAGGTTTTACATGTATGTGTTCTGCCATATACATCTACACGGCACTGTACAGTGATTCAACATCCTGCCATGTATCACCTGTGTTGCACATGTGATACACATGTGACACTGGCTAGCCAGATGGTATTTGCTGGGATGGATATCAACTATGGCATGTAAAGTCAAAGTCAACTAGTGAGCTATATGCCATGGGCCATGTATGCATCTAGGATGAAAGGTTACCTGGCAGTAGCCGACAGGCGAGTCTGTGGGGCCAGGTGGAGCACTGCCACATTAATGATCCACAGGGTTAATGATACATATACTATGCATTACCATGCAGTCATCACACCATGTCTGAGAGGGGAGCGATGTGCAGCTTTGACAGACAGGAAGGCATAGTATGGCAGGACTATGTCAAGTGTATGGGACAAGGATCTGTTCAGCATGTAGTAGGTGGATGTCCATGAAGTATGTGTTCGAGATCAGGATGAGTATATGTAGCATGTCCAACGTCACTGGGTTGGACATGGATTTATTCAGGGTATGCATCATCCTACATAGTGGAGATGGGGAATGGGAAGGCTGGTGTAGGCCATCTGCACATGGCCAATACCCCTTAAAGGAAATATGTGATCTGATATGGGTCACTTGAGTGGTCTGTATGGCTGGACAATGATCTCTATATTCATGAATGGCACCCTATAATTATTAGAGTTACCACATATGACTCCCTGATGGGTGTGGTGATGTAGCTATCAGAGGAAAGACAACTGCCCAGCTGCATCCCTCACACAAAAGTGTCCATTATGATGACTGCTGCCTAAGTGGTAGTTCATGGGTACATGGTTATTAACATAGGGGTGACAATACGAGTCAGCTATTGCTCCTAGGTCATACTCATTCGCATACCTCAATAGGCAGATGCCTTCTGTTTTCCTGTGAGGTATGGACTACAATGAGGGGGAATAGAATTCATTAACCCTGACATACTGTAGCTGCCACTGGTGTGATGATCATGTATTACTCAGACACATTCTGTAGTGTTGTTTATGCCAGCAGTCCTGTTGCTAAACACTCCTGTGACATAGGAATGTACATCTAGTATACTGAGTGTAGGTGCTACACAGTATGGGTGATGATGTCCTATGACCTGGCAAGGTTATGATATGCAGTATGACATCAACCATACTGTCATCTACATCTGTACTGCTGACATCACTTAAGTGATCAAGGTTCATGGCCTTCCAGACCAGACTCAGCAGGGTAGTATTGCAGTACTTCCCATTATCAGTGGTGTCCCCCCCTTTGTTGGGTTGTGATACCTGTTGGTGTGCACCATTCAGTGTGTACACAACCTGACATGGAGCTATGTTTTACATGATGTGTACATTGAGAGCATCTTGTTTTGCCATACGTGTATGATACAACCTGTGATATGGGCAGGTCCCATGCAGACTGAGTGCAGCTTGTACCTGCATAGTTGTGGGTACAGGGGCCCTGTTGTGTACATGGATATATGCTTGTGTATCTGTTGGGGGGAAGGGGCTGTGTTTTTATATTATCCAAGACCCTATCTGAATTGCTTATTCATGCTAAGCACTTGTTCAGGACTTGTAAACAGTAAGTAAGCTAATGATTACTATAGCACTCAATCTTCCACATCACCTACAGGTAAGGGTGAACAGGTTTTGTACATACTTTTCTCACTTGCGTAGAGTAATGTAGCTGTTGTATTCACTTTCCTCAGTTATCTAGGTGAATGTAGTTCTATATTCAGGCATGTCCAAGTGTCAACTGCCAGTGTTCTCACCTGTCTATCTGATGAATCTGGACATCTTGAGGCAATGTACACATTGCCTCATGTACACAGACAAGCCTCTCCGCCTACGACCCAACACTACAACCTGTGAGAGATGCACTCATCTAGCCAAACTGGAGGTAAAGGTCTTTCCAACCAAGCATGACCCTGACTGTCATGTGGAGAAGGTACACAGTCGCACAACACCACACTCATCACATAAGCCTCACTGTATCTACCCCACCAATAACTGGGAAAACTACTCATGTACCAACACATTAGCTCAACGGTTTCTGGAATTCATAAACACCAATGTCCTGACTCAACATATCCACATACCCACCAGGGGCAACAATATCCTAGACCTAGTCATTACCAACATGAGTGACTGGTGCTCCACACATGAAGCCAACTCCTCATTGGTCCGATCAGACCATGTGCTGAACACCATTTATATCCACATCCCTCACCTACCCCCCATTAAGCAAACCACAATATAATATGTCTACAAGGCCAACTACATGCTTCTTTAGGCAGACGTGGTGGACGTCATGACACCCATGCAGATGAACAGTACTGTTACAACTGCTGAATCCTACACAAATGCACTCTATAAGCACTTACAGGAGTGCATGGCTTGTGCCATCCTAAACAGAACCAGGACGCTATACTCATAATTAACTAAACCAATCTGGTGGTCCCCTGCCATAAACATATTGTACTACAGGAGGAAGGCACTGTTACAAACAAGAATACAATACCATGCGTGGAGGAGATCCTTGGCCAGCCTCAGTAAGATGGTGAGAGCCCTTATACGATCCTCCAAAGCTAGGTACGAAAACTTTAACACAACTAATACCAATAACAACCACAGAGCCTCGATGTCAACAACCAGATCTGTTCTGAGTTACAGCACAAAGGCATGAACATTACAAAAACAATGGATATTGGCAACATCCTGGCAGATCCCTCTCAAAGCTGCACACTCTGAAGGCAATATCACAGCATCCATGGGACTGGACAACATCCCAGGCTACGTTTTACATGAACTTCGGATCGTACTGTCTCCTCACCTATGCACCATGTTCAATAATAGCCTCACATCAGGCATAGTGCCCCCTGAATGGCACACAGCAACAGTTATCACACTCCACAAAGGTGGCTCCACAATGGACCACGGGACCTATTTCCCTATAGGCCTGACTAGCCTGGTCTGCAATGCTATGGTGCACATAATGGATCACTGTCAGAGATATTGGGTACCTCCCAACCTTTGACTCCTCCCTGTTTGGCATTGTTAAGGCCAGACCATGCCTCCTAAACCTGGTGGGCTTCTTAGAGACAGTTACCAATGCATTAGATGAGGGTAAGGAGGTCTATACAGCCTACTTAGATCTCTCATAGGCTTTCAACACCATTCCTCCTTCTGGTATTATCAACATACCCATCTGCCTGAACATTAACCCCTACATCACATGATGGTTTGCAAAGTGGCTCATGGACAGAACACACACAGTAGGAGTTGCATACCCTAGGTCCTACTGTATACCAGTTACAACTGCCATCCCCCAGGGCTCAGTCCTAAAACCCCTCACGTTCTGTATATACTTCTCTGATGTACAGACAAGCACAGGAGGGCTTTGGCTGAAAAGGTTTGCAGGATGACTGCAAACTATGGGACATAATTGTTTCCCCAGCTGTTACAGACACCGTCTGGAAGAGTCGCACTGAGATGGATACCTGGTGTTAATATCATGGCGTCAAGCTGAATGCCTAAAAGTGCATAGTCATCCCATTTGAATAAAACTAATTACCCATGGACTACCACATAGGTGCTAGTCCCCTACATACAAAAAAGGTAATTCGGGATCTGAAAACACCAGTAGATAGCAATCTCTCCTTCGATACCCATAATGACAAGGTGGTTAGAATGTCCTTCTCCATGGCCCCCCTAATCTCTAATGGGTCTGCATCCAGATCAGAGGGGCCATTGTGACTCTATACATGTCATATCAGACCCATTAATGGATACAACACCCCATTTGGGATATACCTTACAAGACAACTGCAACAGCTTGGAAGACCATACCAATACCACACCAAGAGGATTACTGACCTCAAACAGATGACCTATGCAGCCCAACCTACCAAACTCCATCTGTACTCAGTTGCATACCGCATGCTCACAGGTGATCTCTGCTTGACATACAAGGCCCATGTCCAACCCTGTATTGCTGGATATGCTCCACATAAACAGAATCCCCTGAGAGCCACATGCTCTAGGGATATACACCTAACCACAACGATGAGCAGGAAGTGCTGAACAGATAGATTCTTGACCCGGACACTCCCTATGCTTTGGAACGTGATTCCAATGTAAATCAGGCAGGGCCCCTCATGAGCACTCTTCCAGGGAAATGTTGCCGTGTGGATGGGAGACAGACATGTACCCGGGGGTCACTGCAGTGGCTCTGCTGGACAGAGGCACAGGGAACTATTGGCTCTGCCATTCAGAGTCACAGGGAACCAACCTATGAGGGTGGCAAAAGACAACACACGCTAGCTAGGCTGACAGATACCCTTGGTAAGACAGCCTAGTACCTACCTTTGCACATATTACATGTCTTATGTGCATGGATAGTTAAATAGCTCTTCCATTTTACTTTGCTATCATGCTGATAAACTGTCAACTCACTAAAAGACATATGTATCCTGTTATTGTGTATTGTAAATGCCGATTGACATAACTAATGTTTGCCGATCATTACAGTAATGCTATGTAGCTTGTAATACATACCTGCCTACAATACTGTACATTACACAGTTATTGGCACAATATCCCACAATGCAAAACATACTTGCACAGTAGCCCAACTTTCCACATGTTATTCTATGTATTACACCCATACATATGGCTACAGTTACAGTATATCAACATATACTATCCCCTGTTATAGCACATACTTGTTGGACCAACCCTGTCACTGACGTCAGCTGGTGAGGAGCATTTCTGTTCAAAGCCCTTGTACAGCATCCCTTGTGGTGTATGCGGTGTTTGCCTTGTGGCCTACAGCAGTACACACAAATACTACAAGCGTGACTATGCTCAACAATACATCACTACAAGATAACTGTTTCCACTATATGGATTGCGTGCACTTTAAATACTACAGAATAGTACTACATACACAGACATACTGACTGTTCTACATACCTTATTAGTAACCCGATGACAGCTGATTCAGTCCTTTTTGGTTTGTGTTTCAATGTTATTTGTAATGTTCCGCTGGTATATACGGATAGTTTGAATGTGTGATGACACATCCTTTTCTACTTACATATCGGTAACATGTGGTATCCGGTCCACCAATTGCTGTTCCAAAGTATTTAATTGGATGCACATCAGCTGTGCAGCTACTCCATTAGCCGATACCATGGCAACAGAGGTGTATAAGTGAGTACTCCTTTTAGCATTGTCCATTTGCCTTACTTTTGAGGGAGACGGCCTAGATGTGTTATTGCGATATATTTCAACAGCTACATGGAGACACACAGAGCTATATTAGCTTCATGACTCCCGTGGACTGTGTGTAATGGCTAGATGATTTAGTTCTACATGTGAGTACAGCTGTTATATTTCAGAACAGTGCTACTTATGCAGGGTTTGTTTGTACCTGATACTTCTGCAGATGTTTAAGTCTGGCAAGGATGTTTGGCCAGCTCAAGGCCATATGGCTATGCATGAACTGTTATGTGGTGTACAGTCTGCTCACCAGACATCCTTGATTTGGTGTACAAATGTAGCATACTGTGCTGTTACTCACTAATTGCTAACACATCCCGGTGTACGCACAACCCTCTGAAACGGGATTAGTGCAAACAAACCCTATTACATCAGCAGCTGTTCCATTGTATAACAGCCATTATTTCACTTAGGGCCATGTTAGTGTGTCTCTGACAAGGTATGTTAAGGCTTCTGAAGATGTCATACAGTGTGTGAATGATTTGTGATGTTATTACAGTTTGTATTGTAATATGTTTGGGTGTGGGGGTGATGTTGGTGGGTGTGCTTAGCAAATGCAGGTGTGTAGGAACTGGTTTTATACATAATTGCTATGTGCGTGAGGGTTCCTTCCCTATTTGAACACCTATCCTTTTGTGGACTAATACAATGATATTTGCAGGCTGATTCATTAAGGCACTGTTGTGTGGTTCCTGTATAGCATGCAGGTGATGTTAGTCCTTAAATCCCTTCGGTAATACATCTGAATGTAATAACGTGTTGCTACATGATAGCTGTGTATTTCTGTCCTAGGTATTTGCAGTCATCATAGTTGTGTTGGTGACTGACCCTCTTTGGCTAGGGTTGCCACCTTTACATATGTCCATAGTGGGTCCTTTTCAGGACATACATCTGATTTTACAGGCTGACATAAACCCATGGTCAGTACAAGGGATAGAACTTTCCTTTCTTACCTAATTATAAGCATATTCTTGTAGCAGTTTAGTAGTGTATCCTGTTTCCTGTACCATGTAGGTACTTTAGATTCAGAAATAACTATTGTATGCAACTATTACAGTACATATGGGACATAATTATGTCCTACAATCCCAGGACATTTTCCACGTTTAATATATTTGGTCAGGAAACAACCACCCAAAGAGGGAGTGTCCCTTGCAAAGTGGAACAGGTGGTAACACTGTTATTGGCTCATGTCCATAGCACATATTTGTAATGGTGTATAGGCATATACTCTCCATATCCTTTTTTTCATAAAAGTTGGTAGTGGCGGAATGTGTGATTGCTATGGTCTATGTTATACACATATGTGAACACTTCAACTGCTGTATATGGGAGACCTATGGAATTCCGAAACCACAATGTTCCGACGCACACAGTCCCGGGAACAGACTCCCATACCCCACATTACCGACATCGACAGTAACTTGCGAAGGTAACATGAACATGGAACACACACATGCACACACAGGCACACTGCTACCCAACACATCCAAACAAACCATCCTACACTACATATGAGCAGGTGGCCAAGCCCCTCTACACACCCCATGTAGATGTCTGTGCCCCACACACCACCCACTACTTTAATATTCTACATACTAGGTCGCACAAACAGATGCACAAAGCTAACCCAAAACCATGCATTACAGTCCCCCAACAACACACACCACACACAGAACACACACTTACACACACTACAGCCCTAAGAAACACACGAACACATAGTAACCTACCCAAACCGCAACACCAGAAACACTGACTAACTATCCATTAACATCATGAGATTACACCTCGTGCATCTGGTGTTTCGGTACTGTGTTCTTTCGGACCTGAAGCATGGGGATTATGTGCGTCGGTATGTAAAGCAGTCGGTATGTGGTAGGTATCCCATTTATATATACCTCCATTGTTATGTAGATGTTGTTAACCTATCTATATATCTACATATATATGTATATCCCCATATATCAACATATCTCTCTCACTCTCTCTCTCTCTATATATATATATATATATATATATATCTATATATATATATATATATATATATATAGATATATATATGTATATATATATATATATATATATATATATATGTGTGTGTATATATATATATATATATCCTATTTCAACACATTCCTACCTTTTGTGTTTTATCCTGTCAGTATACACGACTGCCATTGGAACATCTCAGGTAGCTTAGTGGTATGTTATTGTGATGAATGTGTACAAGGTTGCATGTTCTAATCCTGGTAGTGATATCTTACCTCTCAGAGCAGGCACTGGTAGTGCAAGGGTGATGAACGCACATTTCAGCTTATTATTCTGTAGAGAACTACCTATATATGCAAGCTGTGTTTAAGGTATACTATGTAACATGTACACATATGGGTTGGGAGGGTGGCCTAATGGTTAAGGTGTTTGCCTTGAAAGCACAAGGTGTAGGGTTTGAGTCTTACAAGGGATAATTGGCTAGGCTTAAAATGGCTCGCAAGGGCAGTTAGCTTAGTACTAATCTATGAACCTAATCTATGAACATCTGTGAAGATTCCTGTCAGGGATACTCCCCATTATTTGGAAACATATCCATGATTACATTATACAAAATCCCTCATTAACACTCCGGGGAATCCTTGCAGGGTGGGTGGTGAACAGTAGCTACACCCCAGTGATCCCACAAGTGGCTCTGCTCCACAGAGGGACAGTTAGTTGATCGATGGGGTGGTGACAGCAAACATGTTTTGCCTATGCTCATGAGTGGCCTCGGCAGTTGGGCATGTACCTACCTATGTATCTATGAACCTGTAGATACAGTATGGACACATGCTGATAGCTTAATATACTGTTCAGGTATTGACTTACCTTGTGCCAATGGTGGTTGTGTGTACAATAGTTGAGGGCTACCTACGTAGGATGCACACAATAGACCACATATACATGACAATTTACAGGTGGTCGTGTATGTGTGCCATCCATGTTTGCTGTGTGTGCAGGTAGAGGAGGGTGTCAGTCCATGAGTGCCTACACTGTCAGTGTGTGTGCTATACATTCCCTCTTTGCCAAGGCATGGGCATACTGGGAATGCCTCCGTCTGCCTACTGGGGCTAGCACAGGGTGTTCATGGTCTGAGCCCCCCTGTGCCTGTGGGTCCCTTGGCAATGGTGGTAGGCTGTGAGGACCTTCACCATTCTGTCCCTGCTGTAGCTGTTTCCACAGGATCATATTATATAGCATGGCACATACTATGAAGATGTGGGCACATGTTCCTGGAGAGCACTGCAAGGCTCCACCAGATATGTCCAAGCAACAGAATCACGATTGTAGCATCCCAGACATGCGCTCTGTGATGATTCTGGTTTCTGTGTGTGCCTCATTATGGCATTCTTGCATGGCTGTGTGTGTATTTCTGATGGGTGTCATCATCCACAGTTCCAGTGCATAGCCAGCATTCCCCACCAGGTGGCCATATGGGATGTCCCCCTGGAAAATACCTGATACAGCTGTGAGGCATGCCAGATGTGGGAGAAGTGATAGCTTCCAGGACTGCCGGCACACACATCCATGATAATGCCCTGGGCATTGCACATGATCTGGCAGTTGATGGAGGGGAATCCCTTGTGGTTTATGTAGTGCCTACCCTGCTCACTGGGTGGTGACTTGTTGTGTATGTGCGTGCAGTCTATTGCACCCAGTACCTCCGGGTAGTCCGCCACACGGTGGAAGAGATGCATATTGCTGGCCAACTCCTCCTGTGTTTGTTGGAAGTGTATGTGTTCATTGGCATGTGGTAACATGGCATACTGGAACTGGTACCCTGGATGCTGATGCCTGTGAGATCCCCATGATATCCCCAGTTGGACTTTGGACAGTACCTGTGGCTAGTATTCTCAAGCTTACACATATCTTCATGTCCACTGGGATGGGTTCCCCTCTGTTACTTCTGGCTCTGAGGCGTGGCTGGCACAGCTCAAAATGTTGCTGTATGATGTCCCTGTCCACCCTGTAATGCTCTACTATCTCCAGATCATGTAGCCACTGGTAGGATAAACTGGGTCTGAACACTCGTCTCCTCCTCCAGTGTCTGAGATGGTTGTCAGCATCATCCTCCACACCACCGTCAGTCTCCAACACATGCTGGTGAATCAAAGCTATGGCAGCCCCTAACAAATACATATTAAAAGTTCCCCGTCTGTATACACTAATGGTGCAGAGTGTCTGGGAATACACAAGTGTGTGTGTGGGGCTTTCACACCTTATACTATTGTGCAATGGATGATGCTGGTGTAATTGGGTGTGTTTGTGCTATTCCAGCTGCAGGGTATCTTAATTATTGGTTTTACAGCAGGTACTGCTATTGTGGGGCTTTTGGTGTTGACTTACACTTGTCTGCCATGATTCATCTATTGCTCTTTACTTATATTTTCAACCCGATTCACCTCTCATTGTCAGGTATGCATCCAGCTGCCGCCTTTTTGTTTTTTGCTTCCACAACCCAGGATTGTGTTGGGAAATGTGTTATGTAGCTGATCTACAGCAAGTTTGCTTTGTTCTGCTGTGACAGTTCTCTTTTCTTTGCTGTACGGCATCTCCCTTTTCCTGTTCTGCAGATAGCTGCTAGCAGCCTTGTTAGCTGTTGTCTATTGTAAGCTTGTAGGTGTTAATTACTCATTTGTAGTCCAATTACCATGCTGCAGCATTTCCTTATTGTCTTCCTGTAACCTTCTTGTTTTACCTGCACCCGGTTTCTGGCTTTTGAGCATTTTTTCATCCATGTTCACATGAACTTTCAGTCACCTTGTGTGTTCTCAGCTAAGCATAGCTATGGTTAGGTACACACCCCTATCCTGCGGCTTTGCTTAGCAGCAGGCAACCCAGATTACCAATGCTCCAATGTGCTTACAGCTATGGCAGTGCACACCTCTCATGATGTCATGTTTACCTCCAGGCCACTCCTTGGTGTTGTATCGCTGCACTGTGTGGTACATCCTTACGCCGGCGGGATGTTTGCGATTCAGTATTACTTGACTCATTTGCATGGCATTGACTAATTCCTAGTTACCGTGCGGAACACTATCACAGACCCTTAGCAACCCTTGTGCCTTGGTTGTGGTGTAGCATGTGTACCATTAACTATTATGGCAAAATCATGATCTGTGTTACATTGCAGTTTTATGACATCTAAATATATTTTCCTTGTGTTCCCGTTTGTGCACCCATGCACTGCGGTTGTACTTTGCGTCAGTGTGGCCATGACATTAAATGTTATTTTTTATGTGTTGTGCGTGTTTTTATGCTATTGGCTGTATATTTAGCCATTGGCATATGTTAACATTGTAATACGTAAGTTTGGTCTGCTTTCATGGCTCCGATGTTCTGTTTGAAAAAATGTAAACCATTTTTTTTTGGTTTACATTTCTGCATGCTTACGCTGTGCCTGCATAACTTCATGAATCGCTATATACCTTCATTTGCATGCTACACTGCTGTACATGGGGTAATTAGCATACTAGCGGCTTATGTTGGTAGTGCACGTGGAAACAGCTCTTACTTGAATCGCTCGATGGCCATATTTGGCGCTAGATTGCAGACTCTACTCCGGCACATGGCGCAAGCTTCATGAATCCCAGGGTACATTTAATACTGCTGTTGTTCCAGCTTATCTTTTGCCAAAAAGACAATAACCAGACGAACAATTAATTTTGAACAATTATATTCAGAAATATATGAGAAAGCAAAAACAAAATATTACAGTGTTTAATACATTTATAATCAGGTTTAGCACCATCATTCTCATCTGTCTAAGCTTTTGCGTTTAGGTATGCAACTAATAAAACACAGGTCATTAAGACCTGGAAATTTATAGGCATTTAATCTGACCTACCATGCAAGTTCAAGTTCTTCCAAGTGTAGGGGAACAGGTCCACCCCACAACGGTTGACATATTTGATCAATAGCCATATAAGTAAATTTGTGTCCATGGAAGGAGTGGATATGCTTAGTCAATGCGTTTTCTAACTTAACTTTAGATATTGCATATTGATGCTCATACACCCTATCAAGGAGCCTATGCTCTGTTTTTCTGATGTAGAATGCTAGGCAAAATTTACATCTTGCTAAGTACACAACATTTCTAGACTGGCAATTACATTTAAAATTCACCCTATACTGGACTTGGTTGATTGTGAAGGAAATGGTAACTTCAATATATTTACATACGCTGCAAGATTCACCTTTGAACATACCTGTAATTCTAGGAGAATTTCTAGGTTGTAATTCCAACAAGCTCTTAAGGTTTCTCCCTCTCCTAAAAATAATATTAGGGGACTCACCCAGCTTATCTAACAGTAATGGGGTGACCATAAATAAATTCCAGTTCTTCTTTAAGATCTTGATCAACAAATAACTGTCCAAACTAAAGGTAGTGATAAAGTTCAGACATGGTTCATTGTTATTTGATCTTAAACAACCATCCCCAGGATTTACTAATCCTCTGTGTAAGAGTAGAGGAGGCTTACACGGAAATACCAGTGTAAGAATAAGATGGCAGCAAGCCATGCATATTAATGAGGGTGCGCTGCCTCAACTCCAAGGCTAACACAGAACATGCACGAGTGTAGGGGGTGTGTCGGACTGCCGAGCAGTCTAAAAATCCACGCCCCTGCAAGTATCACAATAGGGAAATGTCAACTGACATGAGCGAGTCCGCTCAAATGTGTACATACCCAACACTACACTCCCCCACATTCTAAACCTCAGTACAATAATAAAATATAAAACTTTTATTTTTTTTTTTCATTCCCGATATAGCTGCCCGTATTTGTGCGTGTTTGCATGTTTTTGCCCATTGCTTAGCTACAGTTAGCAGTAAGACATCGAAGAGGATAATAAGAAACTTATATGCAAATTAGGCAAAATAGCAGTAGCATAGTGGTAGAACCTTCGCACTAAGAGGAGGCATTCCCGGTTCGAGTCCCACCACTCCCCTTCTTATTTTCTATTGGAAATCCGTATATTCCTTCCATTTACCAATGAAATATTAGTAAAAATCATTGAAATGGCCTATGTAGTAGTGAAGGAATTTTATATCTCTATAAGAAAGTGAAATTGTTATGCATACTGATGAATGCAGAAGTAATGTATCTTAAGCAAAGTGAAGCACTGCTAAGCAAAGTTTACCAGTATTAAGCACATTTCAGTATAATTGCTCATAGCTTAGCAGTGCTTTAACTAGTGCAATATCTTTGTGTGGAGCTGCGCATCGCGCCAACTAGCTCAAACAGAACATGTGTGCGCTTAGGTGCGCACCGTGCTAACCAGTGCAACGTTGGGCAATGTAGAACAACATCTGGCAACATAGAGCAACATCGGACAACGTAAAGCAACTTAGAGCAGTGTAGAGCAACATCGGGCAAAGTCGAGCAAAGTCGGTAAAACATAGCCACACCTCCTAGCTGGTCTGGCCAGTAGTGAAATAAAAATCAATGACAGGCCTCAAACCCGGGATACTGTCCACCATAATCACAGTACTAAACCACTAAGCCATGACATCTTTACATAAGTATGCACTTTCAACACACACATACATATCAATGTAAGTTTACCCATTGCTAAGCAGGTGTACCTTCAGCTGCATTTTTTCAAAACTGGCCAATCACAAATAAGTGCAGGAAATTATGCATATTTAAGCTCCATAGGCGGGAATACTATCCATAACTGGTTGTAGCTCCCATCTGCAGGCAGCAATGGCCGGTGCTGGAGAGGGATCTCATTTTCGAGTGCAACGTTGGGGCATTGAGGAATCAAAAATTATGGTTTGGCTCCTTGTCCACCATCATGAGGATAGACTCCTGCGGGGCCAGTACCAGGGCACCCAATACAAAGCGGAAGCCTGGGATGGTCTAGCTCATGAACTCACCAGTGCCACAGGCGTCCGTCAGACTGGTGAGCAGGTCAGACACCACCATGCAGACCTGAGAAGATGCAAAATGGATCAACTGGGCCAGTGTATCCAGGAGGCCCGTGGGATGTCAAATGCCCCACTACTGAGTAAGTAGCCATGGAACTAAGTATGTAAGAATTGCTATTCTAGTGTATACTGTGGATAGGTATGTCTCAATATCACTTCAATTATTTCACAGCTGCAGGTGTCCGTGCTGTAAATCAGCAAGTCTATGCAGATAGGCTGCTAAGGCTGTGCCACCAGGCAGGTTAGTAAGTATTCTGCATGTATTGTTATGTAAAATAAATGAGAGAGCCTGAAAAATGTGTTTAAACACAATAAATAAAGGTCTAACAATTCTCTAATAATTATTCTGCATGTACTGTCATATAAAATAAATGAGAGAGCCTCTAGAAAAGTGTTTTAAGTCTTTAATAAAGGTATAATTCCAGGAGTGTGTCTGTGTCATTTTCTTTGATATGTTGTTGTATTCTTGCATTATAGAAATAGTACTGTTGTATTAAGTGCTGTTAACACACAGTTGGGTAGGCCCATATAAAGTGGGTGAAGGGAGTGCCAGTAGCTTTTAAGCATATTCACAGTCCTCAACTGTTGGTTCATGCCCAGCATGTACAGGTTAATCTGGCACATGAGTAGCTTGGTATTGTGTACCCTAGAAATGTCATTGTGCTGGCAGAAATTTAGGGAGCTGTTTACATATAATTGATAATTTTCAACTACACATTTCTAGATAAATATATGAAAGTAGAGCTGTTCAGTGTACCATCTCAGCAGTAGTGTGTCTGAGCAACTCACAAAATATGTAGCAATAACATCTGCATCCTGGACAATTTGTATGTCAGATACAGCCCATGTATATAAAGATCTAGCAGAACCCATTTCACAATCTAAGGACAAATGTGTAGTGTAATAATACATGTAGGGGACATATAACTGCAGTCAATAGGAATGTAGTGTAAACTAGAAGGATATATAAGTTGTTAATGGAGCTATCATTTTCCACCCTACTGTATGTGCATAAAAAATGCAATTCCACACCTCAATGGGTATGTCTAATCTCAAAACATTTGTTGGGACATATGTCTTGTAGGTTTATATATATATCTGCATTTATTTCGATGCATGTGCCCTGTTCAAATATCACAATATTGGTAGCCTGTTGCCATCCATTAAACCTGCATGCTGTTGTAATGTCCACTGTTGTCCCATATATGCATGTGTCATGCTTGCTGTTCATCTGTTGGAACTCTGGTGTGTTGGGTTAATGGGAACACTTCTGCATGCTGTGATAACTAATTGGGAATGCTGTTGACTGTTACTAACCCATATTTTCATTAAATCCTCCTAAACATAAAACGTATGGGAAGGCCAGTCCCAGCGGTCCCACATGTCCCACCTCAGTGGCGATGGCACCTGGCACCAGCAGGTCCGGTGCCCAGCCTGGGACCTCCTCCTCCGTTGGCCCTGTGCCACCTTCGGGTGGAAGCATTGCAGGGGATGGGGCTCATGCGCCCCATGCAAACGTGGGCAGAGGACGGCCACCTATCACCCTCCGAACGGTCCGGGCTGTGGTGCGTAGGGAGATCGAGCGTTCTGTCGCTGATCTCCTACACCAGCATGAGGCACAAGTGGCGTGACTCATGTGTGAGCCTGCCCCTCCTACACAGCCCCCAGCACAGATACCCTCTGGGCTGTGAAGGTGCAGTGGTGAATGCCCATGGGTGGGGATCTCAGTTCCACTGTTGTCATCTGTGGGCTCATGGGCTTGCAATTTCCAAACATCCTTCCCTCTCAATGGTGTTCACCCACCACATGTGTCATATTCCGCCCCTGTATGCATCTTGTTTGTCTTGTCTGTTTACCTCCCCAACCTACCTCCCCAAATATACCTACTTCCCCTATCCCACATTCCACTCTCACCTGAAAAAAAGGCATTCTGCTCCCAAAAAAAAATTTACGCCGCATACATAGCTGCCCATTTTGCACACATGTCCGCTGGACACATAAACTGATATTTAATTGGCAGTACAACATACTTTGTTGTCCTCACCCCTCTCACAGGGGTTGAAGGTTTCATATTTCCCTCCAAATTTATAGCATATGCACAGCTGTTGCTGTTAAAGAAATGTGCAGCTATGGGCCTTCCTTACACCAATCCGGCACATCATGAGCTGTTTTCCCTATTTCCCTCTTTGTACCCCATTTTCACCACTTTCCTGCCTCCCCATTTTCTTTTCTTTCAAAGAAATGAGCGCGGGGGTTAGCGGGAGTAAGCACGTTTAAGCAGTAGTTAGTGGGTTTGCGCCAGTGTGCACTTGTGTGCGCTTAGCTAAGCATCACACAAACCCGCGCAAACCTGCTTACAACTGCTAAAAAGTGCCTTAGTCACTCTGTATGTCAGGGCCCTTGTTCTGCTCAGCAGCAAAATAAAATACCTCTGTCAGTCTTGAACCCGGGACCTTGTACACATTATTAGACTGCGTGAAATACCACTGAGCTATGGTAAACATACAACAAATTGGTGCTGAAATCAATATATCATGCATCAGAATGAGTGAATGTAAAGGACAAATAGGAATGCCATAGCACAAATCCTGTTCTGTGGATCTTTACCAGCAGTTCTTGTGGAATTGCATTACATGACTGTGAAAAGAGAACCAGCCATTATAGCAGGAAACAATGTTACAGCAGCACTTTACACCCTCCACACAGTATCATAGCAGGACAAACACTAGCATATCTGATTAGGGCAGAGGCCATACTTCCCAACTGTGACTAATTTTCAGGCATGTCCCTGATTTTGAGACAGGTTTTAGCTGTGTCCCTCTGAATCTCTCTGAAAGCTATTGACATTAGGCAAAAAGGTGGCGAATTACACTTAATGAATAATGACAATAAGTAAGAGTTAGACACCGCTTATACATCAGGAAATGTGTATTAATCCATATGCTCTGGTTCTCTCAAAGTTTCAACTTAATGTCTCTAATATTGTAAAGGTGTACCTCACTTCTACCTACTTTTCCCTGAGTCTGTTCAAATATGTACCTGAGTGTTTGAGAGGCCTGCAGAGGGAGAAACACACATACATGTCAGCTATTCTGCTGTTACACACTGTGCAAATAGCTTTGGAAGGAGTTCCAGAAGCATACCCCTATGTAGGAGTACAACACTGAAATACCAAGGGATGTAGCCATGTACTTGTAGCAACCAACTGTGACAATGCCAGTGTTCCATTGCTGAAAAGACCGGTGTGGTGCACAGACAAAGAATAACAGGCTAACTCCTGGCTACCATCTGGATAGGTCCACAGTTGGGAGCTACGCAGACAGACTACTTGCCTTGGTAAACTAACAGGTAAACAGCAACCCTTTAAGTCCAGCAAGATAAAGTTCACACATTAATACATAATGCTCTCTGTCCTTCTGCACCCCTACCCAAATGTACAATAAACCTGCGTGTTCAGTATCTACCAAGGATGTAGGTAGGCATACTCAGTACTGCAATCTGCCCAGTTTTCTTGAGCAGCCTGTGCTAATGTCAACACTAAAAAAGCACAAACTGTTGAAAAGTGAGTAAAGTAATATTCACAGTATAGCAGTTCACAAACAGTTCATGTGCCAAATGAATACATCTCAATAACTACTTTTGTATGGCAGTTAATTGTATAAGTAGAAAAGAAACTACATACACCCATGTTTCTTGTGTTAGCATTTGTAGGGATGAGTACAATTCTACACTGACAACTGTGTAGTGGAAGTGGCAACATTCAGGTCTGAGTACAACATTTAAATCACTGGCTACACCCCCAGCTTTAGCTATAAGAACTATACTAACCTTCTGACTTACACAACGGTGTCCACAGCAAACAAGCATGGGCCCCACTTTGGAAAGCTGAAAGGGCTATGACTACCTGACATAGCAATTTATAGCATTGGGTTGCTATGACAGTGAGTACTGAAGTTACCACACAGCAGGCTGCATGTAATTACCAAATGGTGGCCACCAATTGGTGCAGAGGCCATCACATGCACATGTGCAGATACCTATAAAAGCAGGCTGTACTTGCTGGCCACACATGCAATCATCACATTGCAGACGCTGAGGGATAGAGAGAGAGACAGAGACAGAGAGAGAGAGAGAGACGCACACCCCCACTCACACCATTGGAAAAAAAATAAAATTAAAAAAAAAAAACAAATTAAGCCAAAGATACAGCAAACTGAAAACTATGAACACATACAAAGGAAAGGTATGCAACAGATATGTATTTACTGGCATGCAGTAGATGCATTTGAAGACTACTCTGCATACTTTGAAACATCAATATGTGGCAGCAGTACGTATCTATGCACAGATGCCCTAATCTAGCATTTGCAGCTATGTATACACCCTGTAATATTACTGTGTGCTCACACATGGCACCTGTTCATGTTGCAGCAAAGCCCAACAAGTCAGCTGTGAGGTACAGGTACAGTATGGACCTTGTGTGTGTATGGCACACACATACAGAGAGATATATCTGTGTCAGATATATTAGCATCTGTACTTGTGCATAGAGCAAGAGACATACTGCAACTGTTTCTGAAGGGAGGTCATATATATGTTGGTGAAGGTTGTTATGTGCATATTTGTATGTAGATAGTTGTGTGTGGCAAACAAGACAGCATACAGTGCTGGTATATGACATGTGGTGGTTAAACGCTGTGGGTATGATTTGTTAGGTTTACAGTGTTGCAGCCAGTGAGGCCTGCTAAAGCCACATGGGCTGAGAACACCTTCAATGCATTTCGCACAAGACTGTGCAATATTATTACATAACTGTATACCTCACATACTTCGCATAATTGATATTCCCATGATGAAAGGTGGACTGTATATGTGCCTATATCTATATCTATATGTACACCAATGGATGTTTATATGTATGTGTGTGTATATATATATATATATATATATATATATATATATATATATATATATATATATATATATATACATACATATATATATATATATATATGGGGAGAGACAGAGTCATATTTACTGCGACAGATGCCTGGTGCCATGTCCTCAAGCTCAATGTCTGAAATTCATTGGCATCCCTTTTGCTAAAAACTCTGTACCCATGAACTACCACATAGGTGGTAGTCGACTTAACACCAAAAGTGTGATAAGAGACCATGGGACACAGGTGGACAGTAGTCTCACCCTTGATAATCACAGTGCCACACTAGTCATGTAATCTTTCTACATGGCACACCTCATCACAAAAGCTGTGTCATCCAGGGAAAAAGAGGTCAGTGTTCCCCTCTACTCATCACTCACAAAACCCATTATAGAGTACAATGCCCCTTCTGGTATGTACCTCACAAGACATCTACAGCAACTGGAAAGGCCACAGACATACCTCACAAAGAGTAATACTGTCCTCAAACAGGTGCCCTATGCAGACTGTCTCACAAAACCACAGCTAGACTGTGTCACATACCAGCAACCCAGAGGTGACCTCTGCCTAACATACAAAGCTATGTCAAACCCAGAGCTGTTAGACATGCTCCACATAAACAGATCACTATCCCTACAAGCTACACACTCTAGGGACCGAAACCTTGTCACCTCAATAGACAGAACATGCTGGAGGGATATATTCCTATCTCAGAGACATCCCGTACTCTAGAACAAACTACCTATCAATAGCAAACAAAGCTCTTCAGTAGCACTCATCATGAATAGTCTTGATGATTGGATGGGAGATAGGAAATACACCCCGGGAATCACCTCTGTGGCTCTGCTTGACCGGGACACATGAAACTAAATTACTTGGGTGTCAAAGGCCAGGGTACCGTCTGGCTAGGCTTCTAAAGGCCATAGGGCCAATAGCCTATAACTTACCTATGAACCAATACACACCCACATGTACTTGTTGCAATAATTGCTATGTGAGGTTGACTGAGTGTGATGGTGAATGTGATGGTGAATGTGTCATAGTTGTGTATATGTGGGATAGCTTAGTGGGAAACTGTTTCTGTCATGGTATTATGTGTCCTAGCTCTGATCCCAGCAAAAGATGTGTATGCTATTGCTAGCCAGAAAAAGAACTATGGCATACAGTCTGACGTAGTCCCTTTGGGTTAACTGGGGTGTGCCATTGGAGGATAAAGCAGTATATGTATGCTCATTGATTGGTACTGCTGGTGAATCAAACCCCTATATGAACTTTAGTACTACCTGAAGCTGTAGGCCTAAACAGCACAGCATGGTGTATGTCCACATTGCTTGGAAACTCTGTTTTCTGTGTTCCCTGTAATCCTCACAGATTACATACCTCAGGCATAAGGGTTTGTAAGTACTGACACACAGTACTGTATGGTACACACGTAAAGCTCATCTGGGTTGCCATGCCTCTATGCCCTGTATGTATGTCTGATGTGTGTGTGGGTCGGCCTGTAACATGCCCTCGGTCATATGTGTGTTACAGGATATAAGTGGGTATCTAGCAACATGTATAGTCTAGTACAGCAGCATGCCTCCTATATTCACGAATGTGCACATATTGTAGGCAGGGTGTTTCCATCAACAACTAGTGTGGTATACTGGTAATACTGTAACTGGACTTTACAATCATTGCAATGGATTACATATTCCGTTATGCATTAGCTGGACATATACCTCCTGTGGCTAGGTGGTGCATTGTGTCACATACAGTGTGCCATGTACAGTTGCATAGTCTTACATAATGGTTTCTCTTTGTTGCTGTGCAGAAAATGTTTTAATATATAGAGCATGTCAGGCACTGTCAGGCAGTTGTGGGTTGAGCACAGATATGTGGTATTGAAAGTGTGTATCCTCTGACAGACGATAGTTTGCTATTTATGGCAGTTCAGTGATATCTGTACTGTAGAATGTTAAGTGTGCCACATGCTTGCTCACACATATTGTTTTATTGTCTTCCAGGGTCATGTCCCACCATCGCAATCCTGCCTATAGCCGTGCAGAGGATGAGATACTAACCAACTGTCTCATCCAACAGTACACCCTGCTATTTTCAAGAACCAGCCAGGACCAGCATGAGCGGACTGAGCTGTGGCAAGATGTCGTCCATAGGATAAATGACATAGGCATGCATAACTGGACTTATGAGCAGGTATGACATCACTGCAGTGATTTACTTAGACATGTCTGGCAGTGTGCGTCTGATGTCCGTAGGCAACAGCTTGCCACAAGTGATGGGGTTGCCACCCATCCCCCCTCACCAGAGTGGAGGAGCTGCTCCTGAGCCTGGGGGCTCCCGACCAACAACAACAACAGCACACATGCATCATCTTGGAGGCCGGAGCCCCCCAGCAAGTTCACATGGAGCTTGCATATAAGATGGCATATCTGTAGACTACTGTTACCTCTATTGTTAGATCATGCATATGTTAGATGTGTACTGTGTAGTTAGAAGATGTGGAGCCTGGTGTTGTTCAGTACTGATAATTTGGAACATGATGTGTAGGCCTGTGACTGTCAACCATTGTGCTACTGTAAGATTGCAAACCCACAGTAGCAATGCCACAGTTGTTGCCACTGACAAACTGTTTCATATCCTTGTAGGTCCCTCTGGTGTGACAGCAAGGCAGCAGACCCATGCTGGTGAGTGTGTTCTACATTTAATATTGCTAATAAAATGTGCATGTCATAGGTGAGGTGTAGGCCATATACACATGCAGCACACCTACGCATAATGCATGCTGTGCATGTTTGTTGTGAGACTATGCACATCTCAGTAACATGAGTGGCTGCCTCAAACACATGCAATACACAGAGCATCCCAAACAATTGTGGCTACACTATAGTGGACATTGGATAGGCAGTTAATACACATGCACACGACATACACAACTCTATCATATGCAGTACATGTTAATTTGCTACACATGGTGTATTCAGACACACGCTGTAAGGTCACACTCCAGTATCCCAAATGTCATCCACACAGCACACATAATATACCTGAGGGATAGAGGCCTATCATGGGGCAGTGCGACACTCTCCAACACACAACACATTCATGTTAGGCAATGTTCCCTATTGGGCACCTTACATACCCATGTAACAACTGGCTGTGAAATGGTGAATGTAGCCATGGTACTGCGGTTCAGGTACAGCATGATAGGTGCCAGTCTGGCACACATAAGTAGCCTTGATTGACCACATGAGGCTGCATGATGATGGCTCATGATACAACACGCCATCCAATTACAGTAACCACAGTACTACACATAGCATTCATTGCTATACACCTCAATGTTGTGTGTGTGCAAACATATGCACCTATACACAATATGCATAGCAATCCCCATTTGCACAAAGTGACACATATATGTCTTGTAATGCTATTGAGTGTATAGATCACATGACACACATTGGATATGTGTGATGTTTAATGTTGCAGTTGTGCTGTAGCATGCCATGTCATGGCTGGCACTGGCATGTCCACAATATGGTGTACACTCACCATAACTACTGAACAATGGCTATGTTGAGCAATGGTATTCCATCAGGTATACACACACCACTCATCCTGTGTGTATACATAGCATGCATGAGCTAAACTGGTGTCCACAATTATCTGCTAAAGACACAGACACTCTAATCAGTAATGGATATCTATGTAACATACAGATAAACATCCAGCCATGGTATGTATACCTGTGAGTGATGGTGCACAGCACATTGCAGAGCTTGTAATACTTGCACAGCAATGTTGTGTTCATGTACACATTGCATTCCAGGGTGAGGACAATCACTGAACAACAACACGCATGCATCAAAGCCATGTATACTGTTATTAACAAAAACTGTCTACATTCGCACTGCATGCTGTTGAGCAACACACGTCCTGCATGCTGACACGTGTGATATGACTGTTTGTCTTGTGATACTGTACCCCATAATCAACCGCTATTGGGTAAGTTCTGGATTGCTGGTCGTGTGTGTGTGTGTGTGTGTGTGCGTGTGTGTGTGTGTGTGTGTGTGTGTGTGTGTGTGTGTGTGTGTGTGTGTTTGTGTCTCTGCTTTAGTGAGGAGTGTATTTGTGTGCATGCATTCATGTGTGCATGTGTGCATGTGTTCATGGGTTCATGTGTGCATATGTGCATGTATGCATGTGTGCATGTGTGCATGTGTTCATGTGTTCTGACATCATGAACAGGTCGTAAAGTGTGTTTCCTGTCTTCCTCTTACAGGTGCTGAGGTTGGGCTGGTTCACTGCAGCAGGGAACCTGATGTCACTGGCTCAAATAGTGATAATGAGGATAGGTGTGTTGAGGCACAGGCATGTTTGCCAGGGTCTGTCATTGGGTCACCAATCAACAGTACACAGCTGTCCAACCCATCAATGCACACAGTCATACTGCCAATACATCCCTCATCACCAATGCCCTTAGCTGAGCGACAGCCTACAGTCGGCAGTGGGCAGTACAGTGTGGTACCTATGGCACATGCATCCGGACACAGCAGCCATACCCAGAGGTCTGGAACGGTACCACACAGGCAGATGTCCAGGGGTTCTCGTCAGAGCACTGCTGGTCATCATGCCCCTGGCAGACGTGCCACATGTCTTACAACCTCACGCATGTTCCAGGCTGTCATGGAGGCACAGGCACGTATGGAACAGTACACCAGACAGGGACTAAGGGCACAGAGGGCACATAACACTGCTTTAACTGACAGTATCCATGACATAGCAGGTGCCATCCATAATTACACTGAGGTCATGGATAGACATTGGGGTGAGACATTAGATGTCCTCTGCATTAGATGTCCATGTGTCAGGACAGTGCGGGATAGGTGAGACATAGACATATGCCAGCAACATCAGCAGCTGGAAGTTGCCATGGACGTTCCTCAAGTCACAACCGCTCCCGTAGTGCCAGTACCAGCCCCAGCAATGTTGGGGGTGGGCTGTCCATAGACCATCCTAGAAGACCATGTGCACGTGGCTCTGGACAGTCCCAGCAGGGACCTCGGTTCAGTGTACATATGTCTACCTCTGAGGATAGTACTCAATCTGGCTCAGTACCTGATACTGTCAGTAGCACCCCTGCCAGGCACAGGTACCGTATCCATGGCTGGAGACGGTGATCTGTAAAGCCTAGCAGGTACAGTCTGTGGCTGTCCCAGAAATCCCAGTATATGGTAGCCACATGGTGGAACTGTGTGCCTGCAGACACACACATACACAGACACACACATAAACCAGACACCTAGGGCTAACATATACCCGCACACATTACATCAACATTGGGCCATACCAATACTCTTGGCCCTCACACACACACACACACACACACACACACACACACACACACACACACACACACATGTCAATTGTATGGCTCAATGTAGGCCTCTGGCAAACCAGCAACACACCCTGTGCATATGATGAAACCTGTGCCACCTCCTGTCATCTGTAACATTGATGCAGGAACAGGCTAACATGGTGCTAATGCACAGGGTGACTTTATGGCAGTATCGCAATGTTAGCATGTTTTCAGCAGTAAAGTGTAATTTTATCCTTGAAGGTGTGGCTGAGCAGCCATGATGCATTAAAGCTATGATTGTCAATGTTGTATTGTTTACACCAGTGTTAATCCCAATAGTGTATTGTCCACCCACGTGCTACTTGGCTGATGTGTGTAGTATTGGCAGCATGTGTTAGAGAGTGGACAGTACGTGTTGGATGTGTGCAGAACAGGTTTGCAGGTGTACATTTGTGAACATGGTGGAGGTGCACTGTCTGCATGTGTGTGCATAGTGGACACATGGGCAGGGTGACATGCCCTGTATTACAGAGTGTTAACACTCCATAGTTTCTATTGGTGGCCGGTATGCATTGTACTACACACACTTTGGAACTTGGGTACACATGTGTGTATGACATGGTTTGACACTGTGCTCTGGGTGATACTGTTACTATCTGTCATTGGTTTGCATTCTGGTAGTATACATAACCTCTACAGCCTGACCATAAACAATCATTATATGATGTCTTGACAACTGACAGACAGATGTAGGACACACAGTAACATTTGTACCCTTCAGGAACTATACTATGCCAGTAACCAGTGGTGTTCACCTGCACCCATTCCTGGGACCACTCCTGATTGCCATATAGCTCACTTAGGTACAAGCAAACACAGTAGGGATATGTCCGTCCACATCTGGGAATGCATACTCTGGCCTATAATGCATTCTCTAGATGACACACACACATCCTCCACAAGGGTATCATATGGACAGATACCTTTGTCAAACCCATGCTGTAAAACTATAAGCCACCTAAAGCATGGTCATCCACCTTTACAAAACATAGTATCCCCATAGTACTACATAAGTAGTAGTCCCCAACATGTTGACAGCTACCGATGGGTACATACAGCCAAGTGTTACATCTTCTCTCCTTTGGTAATCCCATTTCCAAAGGTATTTTGAAATCCCTTGGTGAATCACATAAGCAATAAGGGGTCTGCATGCATATCCACAAAGGTTGTTGTACACCTATAATGAATAGCCATCATTGACAGACTTTGCTGCATTTTAACTGGTCTGAAATATACCTCAGGCATAAACCCTCACTCACACTATTCAATAGAAACCATAATGAGTGTGCGTGACACAGATGACCTAGGCCAGGGATCACTGCAGTGACTGGGATTGTTACAAGCATACAGATGTGACCTAAGGTCTGGAAAGCAGCAGCACACTCTGGCAAGGATAACAGATGTGTTCATGGAGAAAGCAGGGTTCCCACCTCTGAAATAATTGAGGTCACATGTACCGATATGAATTTGCCACACAGCTACCTGACGTGCAATGCACATACTATTGTCATTGTGATATGTCATACAGTAGTAAAAGCAAAACCTACAACACAGTCACCAACGTAGAGCACACACACACACTCACCAAGTGCAGGATTCAAACCCCTACCAAATTACTTAATAATACTAGAGGAGTACACATTTATATGACACACTATACACATTACTGGAAGTTCTCTTTTCCACAGGTATATTTGTAGGATGGTGACATCATTAGACTTGACAAAGATGGGTATACCACATTTAAGGTGTTTTAGTTGTCTCCAAAATGTTGCTTTTCTTCAAGGAGATACACACACAGTGGTCAAGTGCAGAATTCAAACCCCCACCTAACTACTTCATAATAATACAGCGGTATGCATTTACACAACATGCTATACACATTACTGGGAGGTTTTTTTTCCACAGGTATATTTGTAGGATGGTGACATCATCAGACTTGACAAAGATAAGTATACCACTTTTAAGATGCTGTAGTTGTCTCCAAAAAGGTTGCTCCTCTACAAGGAGATACACACACACTCTCATATAGTTATCAAGTGCAGGACTCAAACCCCTACCTAACTACTTAATGATACTAGAGCAGTATGCATTTACACAACATGCTATACACATTACTGGGAGTTCTTTTTTTCCACAGGTAAAGTTGTATGATGGTGACATCATCAGACTTGACAAAGATGGGTATACCACATTTAAGTTGTTGTAGTTGTCTCCAAAAAGGTTGCACTTCTACAAGGAGAAACACACACATACAGTTGTCAAGTGCAGGATTCAAACCCCTACTTAACAATACTAGAGCAGTATGCATTTACACGATGCACTATACACATTACTGGGAGTTTGCCTTTCCACATGTATATTTGTAGGATGGTGACATTATCAGACTTGACAAAGATGGGTATGCCACATTTAAGGTGTTGTAGTTGTCTCCAAAACGGTTGCTCCTCTACAAGGAGATACACGCACACGCACTCTCATTCAGTTGTCAAGTGCAGGATTCAAATCCCTACCTAACTACTTAATGATTCTAGAGCAGTACGCATTTACACAACACACTATACCCATTACTGGGAGTTCTCCTTTCCCCAGGTTTATTTGTAGGATGGTGACATCATCTGACTTGATAAAGATGGGTATACCACATTTAAGGTGTTGTAGTTGTCTCCAAAAAGGTTGCTCCTGTACAAGGAGATACACACACACACTCTCATACAGTTGTCAAGTGCAAGACTCAATCCCCTACCTAATTACTAGAGCAGTATGCATTTACATAACGTGCTATACACATTACTGGGAGCTCTCCTTTCCACAGGTATATTTGTAGGATGGTGACATCATCAGACTAGACAAATTGGGTTACATTAGGTGACATTAGGTGGGCTACATAGAAGGAATTTGTAGACACTTTGACAATGTGATCATCACAGGAGAGTTTACTGTCTACCTGTGTCCCCAGGGCCATAATTACATTCTCCGTACATACTGGATTCCCACCTATGTGGTCATTTGTGTGCACTTTGTTTTATCCAAAGGGGATGACTATGCATTCTTTGGCATTCTGCTTGAGGGCATTGTTTTGACACCAGGTATCTGTCTGTGTATAACCCTTCTGTAGGATGTCTGTGTCAGCCGTGGAGTCAATTATGGACCACAGTTATCAGTCATCTGCAAACTTGTTCAGCCATACTCCTCCCATGCTTACCTGTACCTCTGAGCAGTATCTACTGAACAGGTGGGGTCCCAGGACCAATACCTGTGGGATGCCATTTGTGACTGGTTTAGAGTCGGACATGGCACCTGCAACTCTGAACATGTGTGTTTGATCTGTGAGCCAGTTGGCCACCCATCCTGTGACATAGCTGGTAACATTCAAGCTGGTAAGCTTGTCCATAATGCCAGAGTGGGGAATGGTGTTGAAAGGCCTTAGTGAGGTCCAGGTGGGCTGTGTGGACTACATTCACCTCCATCTATGTCCTTGGTAACTGTTTCAAATAAGTCAACTAGGTTTAGGAGACAGGATCTACCTTTAACAAAGCCAAGTTGGGTAAAGTACAGTGTCTGGAGGTCCCCATTGTCTCTGTTTATGGGTTCCATGATAATTTGCTCCATAGCTTTGCACATCAGGCTGAGTAGGCCTATAGGGCAATGATTTCCTGGTTCTGTTGTGGCACCCCCTTTGTGGAGCTGGATGACTGTTGCTGTATGCCATTCCTTGGGTACATAGCCTGTGGTAAGGTTGAGTCTGGACAATGAATGTAGGTGAGGGTGTAGCTCCTTTTGGGGCTGGTGTAAGTCGTAGCCTGGGACACCATCTAGTCCCATTGATGCTGTGTTCTTAGGTTTGGAGATGGCTGTTTCTACCTGCATGTCCATGAAGTCTGGTGCTCTGCATTCTTCTGGGATGGACACAGGCCCTTTTGGGGGTGATGTGGGGGGGGGGAGTTTGCACTGAACTTGTCCCCCAGGATGTGGGCAATGTAAGTTGGTTCAGTGTATCTTTTTTCCATTTTGCAGTAGCTGACAGCATTTTTGAGAGTTCCACCTAAATGTTTGGTATAGCTAACGAAGGCTTTGTGGCTGTTATTCTTACATTCCTTGGCAATTTGTCTTTAGAAACTGGCCTTGGAGTATTTTATGAGCAATCATTGTTTCTTCCTAATAATGATCAGTGGTGCCTTTCCTTATGTAAAGTTTGCTCTATCATGTGTTCGTTCCCTCCTTCTGTTGTATAGCTCATTTATGTGCGACAACCACCAGATTGGTTTCCTATATTTGAAGGAGTGCATCACGGTTTTATTTGGCATGTCTCAATACATGCATCCTGTAGATGCTCATAGAATGCACTTGTAAATGATTCTGCAGATTGTATAGCATTATCCTATAGCAAGGGTGCTTTTGAACTTTCCACTTTGGTCTTGAGAAGTGTGCTGTTTGCTTTTGAAACTTTCTTCACAGTGGTTTCCTTGACTTTGGGGGGGGCGGGCGTGATGTGGATGTCCAGTGTGATTACTTCATGATCTGATATTACCAGTGAGGGGTTTATCTCTGTTGTGGAACACTGGTGCCACATGTTGGTGATGATCAGGTCCAGTACGTTGTCACCTCTAGTGGGCGTGGCAGCCAGCTGTTCCAGAGCATTTGAGTTTTTAAACTCTGGGAAGCACTGGGCAAAGGACATTGTACATGAGTAATTCTCCCAGTCAGTGTTTTGGTAGTTGTACTCTCCTCATATATTGGTGTTTGGTAGGACATTTGTATTTTCCATTGTTCTCAGGAATACTGGGTGAGGTTCCTGAGACAAGGTAGGTGATCTGTAGCAGGCTACAATCTTATAAGCAGCTTTGCACAATGTTAGTTGCACTTGCATGGTCTCCAAGGCCTCATGCTGTGCCACTAACCTGAAGGTGTGGGTATCCATAGGGTAAATGGATACACCACTTCCTTTTGCATTTCACTCTGGGTTTTGGGGCCGAAGATCCGAGGGATTGTGAGTGTTTTATGTGGAGCATGTCCAACAGCTCTGTGTTTGACATAGCTTTGTATGTTAGGCAGAGGTCACCTGTGAGTAGGCGATATGCGACAGAGTACAGCTGGAGCATTTTGAGACGGTCTGTGTATGGCATGTATTTCAGGCCGCTAATACTATTTGTGAGGTATTTCTTCAGCCTTTCCAGATGTTGTTGATGTCTTGTGCGGTGCATAGCAAAAGGGGCGTTGTACTCTATTATGGATCTAGACAGTGATGAGTAGAGGGTAACAATGTCCTCTTCTATCCTGCATGAGACACCTTTTGTGATGAGGTGTGCCATGTAGAAGGATTTCCAGATTACTGCAGGGATGTGATTATCACAGTTGTATCCACTGTCCACCTGTGACCCAAGGTCTCTTATTACACTTTCAGTGTTAAGTATACTACCGCCTATGTTGTAGTTCATGGCTACAGAGTTTTTACCAAAGGGGATGACAATGCACTTTTTGGCACTGAGCTTGAAGCCATGGTTTTGACACCAGGCATCTGTCTCAGTGAGGCCCTTTTGTAGGATGTCCACATCTTCAGTAGTTTTGATTATGGCTCCTAGTTTGCAATCATCTGGAAACTTCATTAGCCACAGACCTTCCATGTTAAAGTTTACTTCAGGGAAGTAGATTCCAGACAGGACCTAGGACTGAACCCTGTGGTACTGCACTTGTCTCTGGTCTAATGTCGTACTTGGAGTCTGCTACTTTCACAGTGTGTGTGTTCTGTCAGTTAGCCAGTTGACATCCCATCTTGTGACATAGCGATTTATACTTAGTTTAGTGGGTTTATCTATAATTCCAGAGTGGGGGATGGTGTTGAAAGCTGTGGCAAGATCTACATAGGCTGTATGAACCACCTTACCCTTGTCTACGGTTCTGGTGACTGCTTCAATGATGTCTATCCGGTTTAGGAGACATGATCTGCCTTTTACAAACTCAACATGGTTGTTGTCCAGTGTTTGGAGATTACCAATGTATTTTTTTATAAGTTATATGATGATACATTCCATGGCCTTGCAGAGCAGGCTCATCAGGCTAATGGGCCATTAGATCCTGGGGACCATGATGTCTCCCCCCTTGTGTAGTGAGATAATCGTCACTGTGCGCCAATTAGCAGGCACAAAGCCTGAGGTGAGGCTATGACTGAACATGGTATGTAGGTGTGGTGCCTGTTCATTCTGTAGTTTGTGTAGACCACACCCTGGGATGTTATCTGGTCCCATGGATGCTGTGTTACTGGCTTTGGAGAGTGTTTTTTACCTATGCAGCCATGGTGACAGCAACTATGCAGTCTTCAGTTATGGAGATGTGCTCTTTCATTGGTGAGGGGGGTAAAGTTAGCACTGATCCTATCTGCCAGGATGTTGGCAATATCACTTGGGTCTGTATATTTAGTGCAGATCTGAGTGGTGCCATTGAGATTCTTGACATAGCTATAGAATGCTTTGTGGTTGTCTTCAGAATCAGTGTTAATTCTGTTTTCATAACTAGCTTTGGAGGATTTTATCATGGATCACAGCTTCTTACTGATGTGGACCATGGAGCTCCTCCCCTCATGGGATTTTACCCTGTTTTGCAACAGTATTTTCCTTTTGTAGAGCAGTTTGTTTATGGCAGGGGAACACCAGATTGGCTTCCTTTTCTTGGAGGTTAGCGTCTTGGTTCTGTTTGGGATAGCATGATGCATGCAGTCATGTAAGTGCTTATGAAGTGCAATTGTGAAGGATTAAGTAGTCATAACTTTATTGTCCATTTGCATGTGTGTCCTGCAGTTCAGCACTTCTGTCTTAAGAAGCATGACGTTGGCGTTGGAGAAAATTTTTAACATGGTTTCCTTAATGGGGGTGTGAGTTCAGAATGTGGATATGTAGGGTGATTAGCTTATGTTCAGATGGGACCAATGAGGCGCTGACATCAGGTGTGGAACACCGGTCACGCAGGACAAACAAAACCCCGTAACCAACATAAATAATCACAAAGTGAGCTAAATTCTACTCATTGCCAGAAGTCTCAGTCTCCAGATGCACACACTCAAGGCACTTCTCATTATGGAGAATATTGATATCTGTGCAGTATCGGTAACCTAGTTCAAGGCTCCAGACAGCACACCAGCACTACCAGGATACTACTCATTCCATACCTTCCAGCATCAGAACCTGAATCATAGCACATAGGGTGAGGATGTATCCATATTCAACAAGATACCTACACCTCTCTCTACATGCTCTCTACAGGATATGTACCCATAGAATGTTGCACAGCAACGTTCTTCACACTCCACAGGGGTGGGGCCACAAAAACCCCTTGGCATTCATGCTCTATGAGCCTGACAATTGTGTTCTGCAAGGCAATGGAGCCAATCATAATGGAAGTCAACAATACAGAGATTGGGAACCTTCACACAGTTGAGCACACACAGTTTGGCTTGGTCAAATGCCGAACACGCCTCCTGAACTGGGAGGGTTTCTTTGACAGTTACCCAGGCTATGGATGATTGAAATGAGATCCACACAGCCTACCTATGCCTCGCTAAGGCTTTTGACACCATTCCCCAGTCAGGCATCATAGATGAACTCACCAACCTGGCCATGAATCCATACATCACAAAATGGATTGCAAACTGGCTCACAGATAGATCCCACACATTACGAGTTGCTGCCTACATGTCAGACTCTACACCGATAACAACTGGTGTCCCCCAGGGTTTAGTCCTGGGGTCCCTCCTGTTTGGTATAGACTTCTCAAATGTACATGCCAACACAGTAGAGTTGTGGTTGACTAAGTTTCCTGGGAATTGTAAAGTGTTTGCCATAATAGATTCCCCGGAAGACAGACATATTCTCCAGAAGGGACTCTATTAGTCAGATGTGTGGTGTCAGAATCATGGCCTCAAGCTCACTGTGGAGGAATGCATAGTGATCCTCTTTGTTGAAAACAAAATACACACAAGCTACCACATGGGTGTTACCCCCTTAAAAATGACAAGGTGATAAGGGATCTGGGACACAAGTAGAAGGTCATCTTTCCTTTGACAACCATGTTGCCAAAGTGATTGGGAGATCCTATGTGGCCCACCTAATCAACAAAGGGTTTGCATCAGGATCCAAAGAGGTAGTGTTGGCACTCTACTCTTACATCGTTAGACCCATCAATGAGTACAGTGCACCATTTTGGATGTACTCGACTTAGCATATACAGCAGCTCTAGAGACCACATAGGTACCTCACCAAGAGGATTACTGGCCTCAAACAGTTGTGTTATGCAAAACGAAAAAACGGAGACAAGTAAAAAACAGTACTTCACCAAAACCAAATTACTTGCGGAGGAAATAAGGCAAACAAATTCTTCTTCAACTTCTTTAATAGTCCACAAAGCCACAGCAACACACCAACCAGGAACACAGCAATTCCACAGAAAAAACAAGTGCACATGAACGCCAGACCTCTCCACAGCGTTTTCGTTTTAGTTACTTCCTCGGATGTAACAGAGTACATACTGAGGTTTCAGATCACCTTAAATACACACATAAATTATACTAATTCAATAATTGACCAATAAATTAATTAAACAATCAACCCTACATTTAAAACTTTTAGTTTGAAAGTGAGTAAATATGCTACCTAATAAACTAACTTTCTTATACACATTCCTATAAACAACTGCTAAACTAAAACGAAAACACAGTGGAGAGGTCTGGCGTTCATGTGCACTTGTTTTTTCTGTGGAATTGCAGTGTTCCTGGTTGGCGTGTTGCTGTGGCTTTGTGGACTATTAAAGAAGTTGAAGAAGAATTTGTTTGCCTTATTTCCTCCGCAAGTAATTTGGTTTTGGAGTTGTGTTATGCAACACAACTGGTAAAACTACATCTGTTCTTCATTGTGTACTGCCTACTCAGAGGCACACTTTGCCTAACATAGAGAGCCATGTCCAACACATGACTGTTGAAAATGCTCCATCTACACATAACAACAATGAGTCACCCTACACATTCCAGGGATATGAACCTCATCAGAACGATGAATACAACATGCTGGTGGGATACAGTACCATCCCAGACACCTGCCTTACTATGGAACAGAGTCCCAATGTACATCAGACAGAGCCCCTCGCTGACAATCTTCAATTGGAACCTTGATGAGTGGATGGGAAACAGACAGTTCATGCCAGACATCACATCAGCAACCACACTAGAAAGGGGCTTAGGGTACTATTAGAACTAGGTCTTGGGAGACTATCCAATGGTGTGGTGAAAGCTGCACAACTTGCGTGGGCTGATATATGCCTTCGTGGAGATAGTCTACTACATACCTATGGACCTATGTGACAGGTACATGTCTACAGATAGTAGATGTGTACTTCATTGTACAGTCATGTTGTACAGCAGGCACATGGACCACATACACTGTAATGCTTACAGATACTGGTGGCTGTTCTATACAGTGGGAGAGATGTGCACCTCATGTCTTTCATGCCATTGGGATGTGTGTTGGGTGGGACAGTCCTGGATGGCTCCCTGTCATGGTCACCCTCTTACACACATCTCTGCCCATCCATCTTTGGCTTATTATACTGTGTTCCCCCTACATATATATATATATATATATATATATATATATATATATATATATATATATATATATATATATATATAGGTACATAGGTAGGTGATAGGTTATCTGCCTGAAGGCAATAGCTATCGCCACCCATGGAGTTGGTTCCCTAGGCCTCTGTGTAGTAGAGCTGATGAAGTGATCCATGTTGTGACAGTTCAGTTTCACATACACTCATCAAGACTCCTCTGGAAGAGTGTCAGTGACGGTCTTGGCTTAATGTCGGTTGGGAGCCTGTTCCAAAGCAAGGGAAATATGTGAGTTAGTCATGTATCCCTCCAACATGTTCTATTTAATGTTGTGATTATGATATCCCTAGAGCATGTGGTACAGTGAGCTTGGGTTTACACCAGATAGTGCATGTACATCAGTTCTGCATTGGACATGGACCTGTCTGTTGGGCAGAGATTTCCTGAGTAGACAGTATGCAACAGAGTACAGATTGAGTTAAATTCAGTCTGGTTGCATGGAGCAACTGTTTGAGGCCAGTAATCCTCTTGTTGAGGTACTTCCGTGGTCTTTCCAGCTGCTGAAGGTGTCTAGTCAGATTCATCGCAAGTGTGTTGTGGTACTCTCTCACGAGTCTGATGACTGATGCAAAGTCCTTGGCAGTTTGTGGGAACACATACCATGATTTTCTAACCACTTTGTGAATATGTTTCTGGAAGTAGAGATGACTATCCACGTGTCCATAGATCCCTTATTATTACCTCCATATTTAGGGTGTTGACACCTATGTGGTATTTGTATGACTGTAGCTCGAGGGCATAATTTTTACACCGCATATGTCTAACTGAGACCCTTTTTAAGGATGTCCCTGTTGTCCCACACATCGATTATGATAACTTTTTTGCAGTCATCCACAAACTGCTAAACATAGCCCTCATGTGTTTGACTGTATTTCTGAAAAGTATACACCAGACAGGAGGGGTCCCAGGACTGAGCCATGGGGGACAGCAGTTGTTACCAGCTTGAACAGGAGACCGCACTTCTTACCTTGTGGGATCTATCTGTGCCCCAGTTGGCAATTCATCAGATGACATACATATTTATGTACTGGTTATTTATTTTGTGGATACAACATGTGTCTGGGAAGTTGGAAGAGGGCTTTCCAAGGTCTATGTGGGACGTGCGTAGCTCATTTCATTGATGTATGGGTGACTGCCTTGAAAACAGTCTAGCAGGTTTGGGAACCATGATCTGCCCCTGACCATACTGAAATTGGTAGGGTTGGGTGTTTGTAGGCTCACAATAGCTCAGTTTATGAGTTCCATCATGATGGACTCCATGGCCTTGCAGATCAGGCTTAATAGGCTTATAAGACAATAGTTCCTATGGTCTGTTGTGCACCAACACTTGTGGAGTGTGCCAAATGTTGCTGTAACGCATTCAACAGTTTCATATCCTGTACAGAGGGTGAGACTCAACGGACTGTTCAGGTGCAGGGTCTGTTTGTTTTGGAGTTCACATATGACACAGCTAGGGAAGCCATGTCATCCCATAGATGCCGTGTTTTTAGGTTTGGAAAGTGCTGTTTAACCATTGTATATGTGATTTATGGGTTTTCACAGTCTCCAGGTATGATAATGGGCCCTTTAGTCAGTGAGAGGGGGGTTAATATGTATGAACCTGTCTGAGAAGATGTTGGTGGTGTCAGTTATGTACATGTATTAATTTACAGTTTGCACTGACTCAGAACATATATGTATTTACATTGATATTTATGACATTGCAAAATAAAGCTTCATGGTTCTCTATGGACTCATTGACAATATTTTTGCCATAACATGGATTGGATAATGTTAGGAGTGCTCATTGTTTACTGATGATACTGATCGGAGATTTATTGGTCTTCTTTGAATTTTCACTTTCTCTGAACAAGTTCACTACTTGTAGCACATAGTTTGATTATGACAGGAGTCCAATATATTGTATGGGTCTGTTTTCATATCACTGTGGGCGCAAGGCAGGATTGGTAGATAGTGACATGTTTCTGGGGTGAGAACTGCAACTGCCAGATATGTGTGGCCCACTGCTGTACTCAGACATGGCCTAAGTGTGTGAGCATGTGCAGTATGGACATATATACTATATGTGTGTGAAAAATCAAGTTGTTTTTTACTTCAGGGCTCACCTTTGTGTTGTACATATATAGGAAGCACGCTGTGCCTGCAGGGCTTCCATGAGTCGCTTTGCATAGACTTATCAACATTTCTACATACAGGGGGGGGCAGCTATTATTTGTACATTTCTACCTGGGGGCACACCTGATTGTTACTGTGGGTGTACATTGGATGAGGGGTTCGCCTGTCACTTATACACATTTGCTAGGCCTGCACTGCTATGTCAGGTACTCCATTTCAGTCTGTACTGTTGCCTATCATACTGGCTTGAGGCATACTACTGTACTACAGAACTTAGCTTCTAATTCCACGTTTATTAGTTTGTGACTTCATAGCCTACCCAACCCACATCACACTGCCTGGCCTGCTGTTATCTGTCTGCATAGGCCTGGGGGGATGTTCAGACGGCATGATGCAGCATTTGTTTGTGTTTGCATTAGTCTACAATTGCCCTGCTGTGTCTGTGCCAGTGAAATGCTGTCATAGCTTAATGGTTCAGTACTGTGACTATAGTGCACAGTATCCTGAGTTTGAGCCCTATCACTGCTTTTTATTTTCCTGCTAGACAGATCTGACTGGTTAAGGAACAGTAAAGCAGGTGTGAGCATGTTTAGCCGAGTTTGCCTGACTTTGCCCAACGTTGTCCAACGTTGCCCAACATTGCCCAACGTTGTGCTAGTTTGCGCGGTGCGCAGCTCCACACAATTGTGCTTAAATATGCTAAATACTAGTAAAATGTGCTTAACACTGCTTTATATTGCTTAATATAGGGCAATCATGCCTCAGGTTGTGCTGCAGGGCTGCCTATGTTGGATGCACATAATACACTCCCTATACATGTTTGAAACAGGTATTGTCAAGTTAGGCATCCCTTTTATTGTATGTGTGAGTCAGAGAGAGGTGTCATTTCCACAGTTCCTACTGAGTCAGTGTATGTGCTATGCGTTGCCTCTTTGCCAAGGCCAGGGCATACTGAGCACGCCTCCTTCTGCCTACTGGGGCAGGCTCAGGTTGTTCCTCCTCCGAGTCACGCTGTGCCTGTGCGGGCCTTGACAATGGTGGGGGGCTGTTTCGCCCTGCCCCATGCTGTTCCTGCTGCAGCTGTTTTTGCAGGATCATATTGTGTAGCATGGCACATACCATGACAATTTGGGTACATGTAGTTGGTGAGTACTGCAAGGCTCCATCGGATGTGTCCATGCACTGGAACCAGGACTTGAGCATCCCAAACACATGCTCAATTATGTTTCTTGTTTGTGCATGTGCCTCATTATGGAGTTCTTGTTTGGGTGTATGTGCATTTCTGATGGGTGTCATCAGCCACGGCTCCAGTGCATATCCAGCGTCCCCCACTAGGTGACCATCAGGGATGTCTCCATTGGCAAATCTCTGGTACAGCTGCGTCAGATGCCAGATGTGGGAATCATGATAGCCTCCAGGGCAGCCAGCACACACGTTCATTATTATGCCCTGGGCATCGCACATGACCTGGCAGTTGATGGAAGGGAAGCCCTTGCGGTTGATGTAGACACTACCCCGCTCACTGGGTGGTGCTTTGATGTGTATGTGCGTTCATTCTATTGCACCCACCACCTCAGGGTATTCTGCTATTTGGTGGAAGAGACGCATATTGCTGGCCAATGCCTCATTGGAACTGGGGAAATATACATGCTCACCGACATGTGCTGACATGGCATCCAGGAACTGGTGCAGTACCCTGGATGCTGATGCCTGTGAAACCCCCATCATATCACCAGTTGGCCTCTGGAAGGTACCTGTTGCTAGTATTTGTAGGCCAACACATACCTTGCTATCCACTGGGATGGGTTCCCCTCTGTTGGTTCTGTGTGTGAGGCGTGGCCGGCACAGCTCAACAATTTGCTGCAGGAGGTCTCTGTCCATTCTATAGTGCTCCACTATCTCCAGCTCATGTAGCCCCTGGTAGGTTACCCTGGGTCTGTACACTCTTCTCCGCCTCCTCACTGTGGGTTGCTCAGCAGCATTCACAACATCACCACCCTCAGCAACTTGCACATGTTGGTTTATAATAGCAATGGCAGCCCCTAACATTTTGTCAGCCTTAAGCTTTTTGAGTTTTCACTCTTTCTAAACTGCAGTGTTGCAAAGTTCTTTTGAAAAAACAGGTTAGACTGCTGTTTGCAGAGTTTAAATTGTTGTGCTGGGTGAGCTAGTCGACTGCCTGTGTAATTGGCTGATTGTGATATATTTCACCAGGCAGCTCTGCTAGTTCTCCTTGGTTAACTTCCTACTACTTCTTTTCCTTCCTTTTTCCCTTTCTGTTTCCAGAAGGTGCAGCGGTGCACAAATAAGCACACACACGCACACTAGCACACACTCGCCTACACGTGTACACACTCGTGCACACGCACACACACGCTGTGTGCCCGTTTGCAAGAAATTTCTGATATATCCATGGCGTACGTCTTTGGTTTCTTGTTTTCGGCTACTACCACTGTAAACACGCCTCTTGCAATCCTGAGAAACTCAGGGAAAACACATGCCACTGTGCTCCAATCACCTTACAGTCTTTCAGACATACCCCCTCATGCTGTTACCTATGTTCTACTCGACTACTACCCTACTCCTACACTTACACTCTAGGGACATGGCTCACATGCCAGGGAAAGTTGGGATTCACTATCCTTATCTTCATTTGCATAGGATTGCCTACTAATGCTTGGTCACATCTCTCACACTGAGCTTCCCCCCCTTAGCAACCACTATTCAGTGGCCATATTATTTGCAGCCTGCCATTCACCTGCATGGCAGGACAAGCTTTTTAGTATAAAAGCACATTTGTGGATATTTTTCCCTTTTTTTCATTTAATTTAAAGCGCAGCATGTTTGCGCAACACTGCTCTATGGTTAAACATTGGTGATCGGGGAAAAAATAACATTGGATTTTGAGGATTTACAACATTTGCAAATGCCAATGGCCTTATATTTGGCCATTGGCATGCTTCCTTAACTAGATGCATCCTTTATTTGGAGCTGTCATAGCTCCATTTAGCTATTTGCGGAACGATACTCCGCTACCAACGGAGTGCAATTCTGCAGATAACACTACTCTTACACGGACAGGTTAGTGGTTCCTGGATCGCAAATTTACATCATTTGCATAGCTTTCAACAGCAAATGAGGTAATTTACATACCATAACACTGTCCGTGCAAGAGTAGCTTTAGAAGCTCTCATGCACGCCCTTACCGGCTATTGCCGAATCGCTCGGCAGACATATTGCCTATCTGCCGTCTTACACTGTTCTTACACTCCGTGCAAGCCTTCGTAAATCCAGCCCCATGACTATTATGAATGTTTATGTGGACCTGGTTGGGTTAATTAATTACTCATAAAAGATATGTTAATATTCATGTTTGCAACTTGAGGCTTAACACTTAAAATAGGTTTACACACCCTATGAAGTCTCTTATGGCCAACTTCTTCTATAAGTCTGTCCAGTAAGTCCTCTGGATAACCCCAACTAAGGAACATTGATTTAAGTAGCTGACATTCAACCAAAAAGTCATCCTGTTGTGATATAATATGGGCAGCCTGTACCAGTTGTCCCTTAACAACAGAACATTTCTGGTGAAAAGGGTGGCAACTCGAAAAATGTAAAAAATCATTAGAATAAGTACTCATTCTATGGATTCTAGCCTCAAAACATCCTTGAGTTCTGTTTTTCACCAATAAGACATCTAAATAAGCTATTAATTCAGTATCAAATACTGAAGTAAATTGGAGAAAATCAGTTGTTTGGTTAAAATAATTAATCAGTTCTATGCTAGCCTGAGAATCACCTCCGAACAAAATAAAAATGTCATCCAGAAAGCGGGTGTAATATACAATAGACTTATTTAAGTCAGCTCTCTTCAAAATTAACTCGGTCTCCCTGTACACCATGACAAGATAGGCTATACTGGCCCCACATGGCGAACCCATGGGCACCCGAATCTTTCGTAAGTAAAATTTATTGCAAAACATAAAATAGTTATTCGTCAGTACTAAATCCAATAGTTCCATGATCAGACTAATTTCCCCATTGGGTGCCCCTTTGTTCTTCAACATAAGGGTAATCCATTCAATCGCCACCAAATCGGGATTGCAGGTATAAAGATCTTTGACATCAACCGTTAGAAAGTTATATTCATCTGAATACTTAATTTTATCAACTTCATCTAGGAATGACCAGGAATCCCTACACACCTGCGTCTCTGTTTTCAAATACTTCTTTAATATGCTGTCAATGAATTTGACAAGAGGGTATGTAGGGGAGTCACGTCCATCTACCAGTGGGCGCATAGGTGGATCCACCAAACACTTGTATATTTTAGAGGTACCAAACAAATAGGGGAACCTTGGGAAAGACATTGTTAAGTAGTTACATTAATCCTGTTTTATTTGACCCTCAATAAATAGATTGTTAATACAGTTTTTAATGAGGGTGTAAGCTTTATTAGTCTCCAAACGTGAACTAAGTTGGTATGCCGGAGAATCTAAAAGTAACTTCATATGTCTTTCATAATCTATGTTGTCAAAAATGACTAGTCCACCCCCCCCCCCGTCTGGCTTACATACCTGGATATTTTGTGACCTAATACATTCTAAGTAATCCTTTTCTTCCTCAGAGGTGTTGTATTTACATCCCTTCCTCTGACTTGTATTAGAAATTTGCCTCACATCCAGCTCACAAATCTGGTCGAACATTTGTAAGGCAGGATGTAAGGGAGGATTGAAGGTACTAGGTACAGAAAAAAATACCACGTTTAGTTGGTCCATTTATGTTACTACCCATTAGTAAAAATAAATTAAATTTTCTCACATAAAGCTTAATATCAATGATAATTTTAACTAAGTCCAGTTTTTGGTTCGGGACAAACATATGTCCTTTAGATAAAAAGTCAACCATCTCTGAAGAAATAATCACTGATGAGAAATTATACACCTTGAAGTCAGCTTTACAGTTAGGCATAACTAATGGGCCAACATTTTCATGGTTAACACCCCCATGGGCGACCAAGTCAAGACTGGCCTGCTGTAAGTCCTGATCATACATTTCCAAGAATGTTGCCCTAGTTATTAAAACCTCATTTAGTTCTAATTCCTCCATTTGTTGTTCTTGTTGTTCTTCTTGTAATTGTTCCTTTTGTTGTTGTATTGTTGAGGCTGTTTTTGCTTCGCCCTGGCTCCTGTGTAGTTGTCCTGCCGAAAATTCTGATTATAAGCTACGTTTGATTGAATTTGATGGCCATTTGGTGATCAAGAGGCATTTAATAGCCTCTCGCCCCTCCTGACTTCCACTACTTCATTAAGGTCTGGTTCAACTAAACAGTCACCCAAATCATCCCCAAGAATTGGGGTATCATTGCTCACAACATGTTTGACTCTATTATTTAAGGTATGTTTAGTAGTACCAGCATCACCTCGAGACTCATAGTTAAATGTGTGATTTGATCTTTGCCACACTTGAGCTCCTGATAGCATAGGGTAAGCTATCCCTTGTTCATATGCATTAAGGTCTCTCTCAAGTTTTTTAACTTTGTTCCCTTTAAGCTTAAGTATATGTTGGTCGATACTGGAAAAAATACGGTTATACTCAAATTTATAATGGTCAAAGTCCAGGTCAGATTTAATTTTAATATCCAGTTCCGTTATAACTTTCATCATATTATCTATCCACTTGTTGTAATGTTTAATAATAAGCTCAATCAATTCAAACCCCTGTCTGTCAAACAGCACAATAAGTTCTTGATGGAACTCAGTTTTGGCTTCCAGACCAGTAGGAAAATGGTGACACCTTAAGCCCTTTGGAACTATTTTGAATTTAAGACATTCCCGAAAGTAAGCTATCTCAAGTTGTAATTTCTTCAATTTCAGAAGACAACAATCAAAATATTTAAGATTAGATACCAAGTCAGTTGTTAAATTGTTACCTCCTCCAGCCGGACCACTTGCCATCCTACAGTTCAGTACACCTGATAGGGAAAATTTGTCCGCTATCCATGTAGTTAGGGATGGCAGTTGAATCGATCCAATAAGCCCTAAGGGGTTAGGGAGATTGGTAACTTCAATATTCTGATTAGTTCCTTGTTGCGGTTGATCAGTTGGCTGCCCATTCCTTAAAAGTTGTGGTGTTCTCATGGGCTCCATTGTATTATCCATACTGCCTGGTCACAAAGTTGGTGCTGGCCTCATAGTGTTTAAAACGCCATTCGCAGAATTAAAGGAACTAATCCTGGAATAAGTCAACCCGGTGTTCTGTTGGGTTAGCGGGTTACTGCTGACACCACCACCACTGCATGGTTGAGACAGCTGAGCCGAATTAAAAGACTCACGTAACATACATTGATTCTCATCCATACGGTCTAGCCTCCCTATTATAGCTTGAATTTGGGTGGCTAGAGCCCCGATTAAAGACTCAATTTTTTCCTTTGAATTTACATCATTATCACTGACCCCAATAGGTTCAGTATCTCCCAGGTTAACAGCCAAACAAAAAAGACTCTGACTGCTGTTTGTGCCGGACGCCATAACTTAAAAAATACCAAAAAATGAAGAAACTTGTAAAACCAACACAAACGCACAGCTCAGCAAGTGAGTTTTCTATTGAATACTTTATTACTTAAAGCGCTTTTCGTTTGCACCGAAGCAAACTTCTTCAGAAGTAAAAAAAGGTTGCAGTACACATGACTTTTAAAACAGTGGAAGTGACGTTTTTGCATCAGCAATCACAATCAATTAAACCCTCATAACTGCTTAAAGCAGTATGTAAGTATAAATACGTTTACCAAGTTACATCTCCAAACTAAACACCTATAAAATAGCATATTTAAATTTTGAAATAATAAATAAATATATTCAACTCTAACACAGTTAAAATACTGTATAAAATTAAACTACACTAAAACATTACATTTAATACTGCTGTTGTTCCAGCTTATCTGTTGCCAAAAAAGACAATAACCTGACTAACAATTAATTTTGAACAATTATCTTCAAAAATTTATGAGAAAGCAAAAACTAAATATTACAGTGGGTAATATATTTATAATCAAGTTTAGCACCATCATTCTCATCTGCCTAAGCTTTTGCATTTACGTATGCAACTAATAGAACACAGGTTATTAAGACCTGTAAATTTATAGGCATTTAATCTGACCTGCCATGCAAGTTCAAGTTCTTCCAAGTGTAGGGGAACAGGCCCACCCCGCAACAGTTGACATATTTTATCAATAGATGTATAAGTAAATTTGTGTCCATGGAAGGAGTGGATATGCTTAGCCAATGCGTTTTCTAATTTAATTTTAGATATTGCATATTGATGCTCATACATCCTGTCACGGAGCCTATGCTCCATTTTTCCGATGTAGAATGCTGGGCAAAATTTACATCTTGCTAAGTACACAACATTTCTAGACTGGCAATTCAATTTAAAATTCAACCTATACTGGACTTGGTTGATTATGAAGGAGTTGGTAACTTCAATATATTTACATATGTTGCAAGATTCACATTTGAACACACCTGTAACTCTAGGGGAATTTCTAGGTTGTAATTCCAACAAGCTCTTAAGGTTTCTCCCTCTCCTAAAAGTAATATTAGGGGACTTACCCAGCTTATCTAACAGTAATGGGGTAACCCTAAATAAATTCCAGTTCTTCTTTAAGATCTCGATCAACAAATAACTGTCCAAAGTAAAGGTAGTGATAAAGTTCAGACATGGTTCATCATTATTTGATCTTAAACTACCATGACTATTATGAATGTTTATGTGGACCTGGTTGGGTGAATTACTCATAAAAGATATGTTAATAATCATGTTTTCACCTTGAGGCTTAACACTTAAAATAGGGTTATACACCTTATCAAGTCTCTTATGGCCAACTTCTTCTATAAGTTTGTCCAGTAAGTCCTCTGGGTAACTCTGACTAAGGAACATTGATTTAAGGAGCTGAAATTCAACCAAAAAGTCATCCTGTTGTGATATAATACAGGTGGCCCTTACCAGTTGTCCCTTAACAATGGAATGTTTCTGGTGAAAGGGGTGGCAACTCGAAAAATGTAAAAAATCATTAGAATAAGTACTCTTTCTGTGGATTCTAGCCTCAAAACATCCTTGAGTTCTGTTTTTCACCAACAAGACATCTAAATAAGCTATTAATTCAGTATCAAATACTGAAGTTAATTGGAGAAAATCAGTTGTTTGATTAAAATAATTAACCAGTTCTATGCTAGCCTGCGAATCACCTCTGAACAAAATAAAAATGTCGTCCAGAAAGCGGGTGTAATATACGATAGACTTAATTAAGTCAACTCTCTTCAAAATTAACTTGGTCTCCCAGTATGCCATGACAAGATTGGCTATACTGGCCCCACATGGTGAACCCATGTCCACCCCATCTTTTGTAAATAAAATTCATTGCAAAACATAAAATAGTTATTCCTCAGTACTAAATCCAATAGTTCCATGATCAGACTAATTTCCCCATTGGGTGCCCCTTTGTTCTTCAGCATAAGGGTGATCCATTTAAATCGCCACCAAATGGAGAATGCAGGTATAAAGATCTTTGACATCAACCGTTAGAAAATTATATTCATTTAAATGCTCAATTTTATCAACTTCATCTAGGATGTTATTTAGTTCTAAGAAAGTCTTCAGCACCTTTCATGTTTTTGTTTTCACTGATTACTGTGCCACAAATTATGAAGGTTCCAGAAGTTTTCTATATTTAAATCCCACATTGTTTCAGAAAGGAATTTGCTTCAACTTGCATGACATAGGTTAGTCTTTATAGTTGATTTCCACCCACAATGCTATATTCTGAGGCTGTTTTGCTAAAGTCAGCAAACTTTTAAAATACTAAAGTGAAATTAATTTTCTTGTTAGAAAATTATTTGCAAGAAACACAGTAATAAGTTATTTTGCAATGCTTTATAAACAAGCTGGCAAATACTTTTATCTGTGGACAGTGAATGTTGTTTAAATGTATTTATCTGCAAAACTAAGTATATTAACAAACCTGCAGACTGCTATTTCCCTTTATTAGATCATTGAATGTTAAGTTTCAGTACTATTTAATTTTACCTCCTGTAACTATGTTGTAGAGGTTGGATTGCATTTTAAATGAGAGATGCATACAGCTATTTTTTAATGTCCCTTTGTGTATCTTTTCAGATGAGGAGCAGCTGCTCCATTTGCTCTTAATGTAGTGGTGCCAGAGCTACTCCTGAAGGCTGGAAACATAACTGATGTCAATGAGCTGGAAAAGGGAAGTAGAAATATGGAGGTGTGTTTATCAAAAGCATCGTATACAATGTCTTTGTATGTCCAGGATTTCCGATATGCACTAAGGTACACTGTTAGCTCCTGGTCAAGATGCAGATGTCAATATCTCAATGTCATGTGATTACAGCATTACCCCTTTCACCAGGAATGCTGATCTCAAGAGGAAACTTCCTTCCATAATTGACATGTTAATGATTCGTATTCCTTCCTAACCCTCTCCAGCTGGCTCCTCAAGTGCCCAAGCTACTAATCAAACTTAGGTCACCTGGATCAGAGTCAGGGTTCCTTCTCTGTATACTGTGGACTCAAGGAGACTAATATACTTAAGTGCTGCTAATTAAGTAAAATAAGAGTACAGCTTCTGACTGCAGGCACATCAGAATGAAGTAAGGAATAAAGCATAATCATAGCACAGGTTTAGTACATAATACCTGCATGTGGGACTGCTTATAATCAAGTCAAATATATATGTAACAGTCAGTACCTTGGCTTCATGGAAAATGTTTTAAGAATGCGTCCACAGGCAAGTTATAGATCAAAACTGAGTTTCCACTTCTATACCGACTAAAGTTTTTTATATCAGTACTGAGAAGTAAGTTGATATCACTGAACAACATAGAGAAAAAGTACTAATTTGTCATACTCAATGATTCTCATTTAGATTAAATATTAGTGTGCTAAAATGCAATAAACAAAAGGTTAGCAATAAAAGTGGAATAATGCAATCTAAGGAGACATCTCTGCTTAAGTAAAAAAAAGAAAAAAAAATCAGAGAACAACAAATTACAGAAATGAAAGCTGTACCTGTTAATCATAAAGGAAAGTGTGGCATTGTGCAGATAGACGTAAGATTATTTGAGTCATGTAAGGCTGCTGTAGTAGACAAGTTTGACTTCAAAGTAAGAGTGTGGGGAATAGTTTGTCAATAGTTGAAGACTACAAATTGGTAGCTTAAGAAACCCCATTAATGTTGTTAGTTTTCTTTGTTGAGGCTCAAAATATTCTGTGAAAGGTCCAGCAGAATTAGATGCACCAACAAATCAATAAAGAAGCTAAGATGCTTATGCCTCATGGTACAGTTATTTAATTTAAATGATGGAGAGGCGCCCTGCTTACTTATGTCTAGCATGAGTTCAAATAAATGGGATTTGAAATTTATTCTGGGAGACAGAAGTAAAAATGTAAAACAAAGTCGTATGATTATGTCTTGCCCTGTGGTAGATATTGTATGGTATAATGTATTAAGATAGTACAAGGTGATCTAAATGATTCTGATGCATAATTATAGCACAGAATATCAATATGTAAGGAAGAAAATAGATTTTTGAGTCTTGGCATGTTTTTCTTTAATATTTCCATTATTAAAATCATGCTTAACTAGCTACTTGCCTTGCTGACCCATTCAGTTGATGGTTGTTTTGAAATAATAATTTAAATTTGCTTGCTGCTTTAATTATTCATTTGACAATGATTTTTGTCTCTGATTCCTCTCTTCCCACAGATAGGTTTTGCAATACATTGTGCATGAACCTTTTTCTTTTACAAAGTCTTGATATTGTCACCATATAATGCTTTAAGCTCAACATCTCTCCTGTCAGACTATTTTTTTCAAAAGAGCAGGCAACAGATCAGAAAAAAAATGCTGTAACAAAAAAAATAAATTAATGCAAGAGTTTAACCTGCTTAGGGATCAAGCCTGCTTTTGTTCAAAAGAAATCATCTTCATTTTGGTTGTGATAAAAAGCCTCATCAGCTGTCAAATCATTGTCAGTTGTGTTCACTAGTAACATTACTCAGTATGCAGCATCTAAACCCTGGCCTTAGATAGTCTAATGTCAATGCTAAACTTTTTATTAGTCTGTGAAAGAGGACAAAAACTGTTGTATATGTTTGATTAGCTTGTCATAATATAATTTGCATCAATAAATTGGGCAAGGAAAATATGTTAAATAAATATAAATATATAAAAATGCTTACTAATACTGGATCCAATGGTCATTGTGTTAGTTTGTGAAGTAATGTAAAAGTAAGGCATACATAAACAGCAAATAGCTCAAGTTCTCTTTAAAACTCAGAGCTGAAGCTACTAAAAATTGTAACTTCTTTTTGGTGTGTGTTTGTGCGTGTGTGTGTGTGTGTGTGTGTGTGTGTGTGTGTGTGTGTGTGTGTGTGTAAAATTTAAATAAGAGCAGAAGAGCAAAATGTCATTTTATTACTGAGTTAAAGCACTTTTATTCTGTGCCTGTTTAGCACTATTTGCCAATATACAAACAAAAGTTCATATTCAGTATTATGGATTAGGTTCTTTGTGTTCTAGAGATGACATTATTTTGGATATTTAAAGCAAGGCATTTAACACTGAAACATTATTTTGTGTGTTCTCCATGTGCTCAACTGTTCAACAAATAGAGTTTTATTTTTCTGTATTGTACATTAGGAACAGAACTATAAGTATACTGGATGTATCATGCTAGTAAATGTTTTTTGGAAAAGAATTATTATTAAGATGTATGAATAAGCAAAAAATCTTTAGTGCTGTTAATTATCATTAACATATCACAATGTTCGCAGCATCATAATGAAACATAGTACCATGCCGTTTTATATTTCATATGCACATTGATATAACTTTTGAGTCTTTTACTGTTTCCATCTTTATTCTGCAGTGTTATTTCTTTACCCATTATTTACATACCTATACTGTCCTGGATATCTATCTAAATATGCCTACATATTTTGGAAGGTATATCAACGCATCTATATTAAATAATCGAACTTTTAAAAATTCTAATGTCATATGGTCGACACCATATGATCAAACTTTTAAAAGTTCGAAAATGTAATAAAAAAAATAAACCAAAGAAAATAACAAACTTGAACAGTATAAGCAGGGGGCCATGCCACCCTGCACCCCCAACTTGGGGGGATGTGCCCCCCCACACCCCCCGCTCTTTAAATATACCAACTCTGAGATCGCACTACAGTGCAGAAAGGGAAATCTTCCCATTCTGCACTGTACGGAGATCTCCATTGAAATGTTTTTTGCTTGGAAGTGTTTGCATATATATTTTTATAGCCCTAACAGATGCCAAATAAATTTTCCTCATGTAGATTGCAAATGTTGGAGGTGTAATGGGAAGAAAAGAGATAATTTGGAAAACATGTTTGAGGATGTAATGAGCTGGCAGACTTTAAAAATTCCCTGCAGACTACTATTTCAGAAATATTGGGGGAGCAGATTTGTGTAAATAAGGAAATTATTTTTTTAGAGCTGTGATACGGAATCAGCATTGTCTAGATTTAGTAAGGCCTTGCTGAGTTTAATTCTGCTGGCGGATAAAAAGCTATTGCTAGAAAATGGATATCAAAGTCTAAACCATATTAGAAGTAATTAATATAGTAACAGAGATAAAATAACTGGAAGTGGGATCTTTAGAAAAGGGTAGGAGCAGATTACATAGCAAAAATGGGAATTGTGGGAACAATACATGCAGAATAATGTTTTGGAGGAGGAGGAATAAGCTATGTAATGTGCAACTGACAATGACTGTATAGAAGATTATATGTGATGCATAATGTTTGCAACTGAAAATATTTTAATGCAGCTTGTCTTCATATATATAAATGTATGATTGTCTATGTCACAAGTGATAATTCAATAAAGACTTTTTTTGTTTAAATAATAACTTGCTAAGCAACCATGCCAAATTTTATCTTTTTCAGGAATTCACTAGATAAGCATTCTGTCATATCTGAATACTTTAAACAGCACTATTATGCTATTTATACAGCTGAAGAATAGATTTGCAGAGTCATAGATATTTCAAGGTCACTGATTCCCATGAGCATTATTTGCTTGACAGTACCCTCCTTCAGGCTGGGCCTCCTTTCTTCTAGACAGGCCATATCAGTCAAATTTGTGGATACCCATGTTTAAAAAAAAAACACTGTTTAACGTACAGGGAAGGTTTGTTTCAGTGGTTTGGGGATGCTATGGTAGAAGCATGTCCCTCCATCATGTTTTATTTGTCTGTTGGAGAAGGTTTAGGTCCCTGGTTCTGGTATTGGTAGAGATAGTGGATTTTCAGAGAAACACACAGTCCAAGACATCTGGGTCTGAAATGGCTTGGTAAGTGATACGGAGACCTCCATTCAAAACTCTACAAGCACTAAATAACGGGACCGTTGTTGATAGGTCAGGGAATTTAGGCCTGCAATTGTTTTGTTTGGAATTTTTTGGGTCTTTCTAATTGTTTGATATGTTTTGTAAAATATATTCCAAAGGGGGCATAGTACTCAATCACTGGCATGATCTGTGTTCATATTATCTCTTTAGATCTTGATCATATTCCTTTGGCAATTAGCTGGGCTAAATAAAATGATTTCCTGACAGCTGTTGTGACATGATAATCAAAAGAGAGGGAAGAATCAACCCAGGTACTTAGGTCCCTAACTATATTTTCCTTTACTAGAGGTGTGTTGTCTAGAAAACAAAATGGATGGAGAGGCTGTCTACCAAAAGTGAAGATATTATACTGTTTAACATTTAATCCAAGTCCATGTTTAGTATGTCAAGAGTTTACTAGAGTGACATCCAGTCAGGTCATTCTTGAAGGGTGTTATAGTATGACTTAACAGCACCCCCATTTGCAATTGTCTGCAAATGTTGTTAGCTAAATGCCTTGGCTCTCTGCTTAGAAATCTGAGAATTAAATAATAACATGGTGAGGTACTAGCACCAAGCTCTGGGGGACACTTCAGTTCACTTTCATACTTTCTGATGAAGCACCTGCAACTCACACTGTATGGGTTCTTTCAGACAATTTGCTATTCATCTTACCACATATGGGTCTATTTTTCAGGCATTTAGATTTTGTACAATGCTAGAATAGGGAATGGTGCAGAAGGCCTTGGCCAAATGAATATACACACTGCATGGCAGCCATCCATAGCCTCTATAATCCTTTCAAATAAATTTACCAAATTAAATAGACAGGATCTACTCCTTACAAAGTCAAACTGCTGGAAGTCAAGCCTAACATAATTCCTAATATCAAAGTTTATCAGGTTAGTTATACTACATTAAATAGCTTTACAGATGAGGCTTGTAAGTCTGAGTGGTCTGTTGTATTTTTCTTGGTCAGTTGAAAGGCCACCCTTATGTTGTCTAGTACTCATCAGGGTGAATGACAGTATTGATACTTAAGTTAAATAGTTTCAGGAGTGTGCCTGCAGGGGAAAGTTAGTATTATTAATTTAGCAACCAGGTATATTGTTAGGACCCAAGTGGGAAGTATTTTTTTTCTTGGTTAGCACTTTCAGTAAATGATATTTTAGACATATTGTGGGAAGAAACTTAATGTCTCCCAAGCCATCTTGCTCCTGGATGCCACATATAAACATTCATCTTTTAACTCACAAATCCACACACTCTCCCGTTCATCTTGCATTTCTTCAGTAGTATCAGTTTCGCTCACGTCTAACAGTTTATGTCATTTCTTGCTGAACTTGTAACTGTAGTAGTCTCGATGACAATTATTTTATCATTGCAACTGCTTCAACAGGATTTTTAAAAAGGAAGGCACCACCAGGCCATAATGCTTTCAAAGTTGTAGAAAGTGGCAACTTGTGCATCTATTTTCTTCATTTAAATTGTTTTATTGCTTCCACAAATTGTAAATTAAGACTCAGAGTCGCACTGGAATAGTGAAGTCAACATATGCAGATTGTCCAGTCACTGTTAACCTTCTATAAAGTTCTTGCCAAGCGCTTGACAAGTGATTATTTTTCATACTTTATAAATAGAACAAGTATGAATCATAATACCTTTGAAAAGGCATCTATGATATAAGCTCTGAGTTGACACTTACTGAGTCTTGATTCGATATCACAAAATATGATAAACTATCAACCATGTGAAAATGTTAATGCCAGGTCTGAACTGCCAAAGTACTTGCACCTTCTTATAAAATGATAGAAATCCATTTATTACAGGCCTAATTTTTTTTTTAATGTTGGACTCTTATGCTGCCAAACACTTCACCATTACAAACACCTGTGATTCTTTTCCAAAACACATCCCTTGCACCATCTTGATATTCACACAGTAGATCACGTATAGTACAGTACTCTATTAGAGAAGGGTGGAAGAGTGAATTTCTTTCTTCTGCAAGTAGGGAAACAGCTGCTCTTACTGGAGGATTATATTCAGTTCAAGTGCTGTATATGTGCATAAAGCATTAATAATAATGAGCTATGTACAGTCTGATGGGGGCACCTTTTTTCTTGAGTAAGTAGTAATACACACTACATTGAAGTTAGACCACATTTCCTGTATCTTTTTATTATTTATTAAGACTCATGATCTGGCAGAGTGTTAGACAGTGGCATAACATTTGCCTAAACTGAAGAAGCATATATCTAGAAATGAAGACATATATGACTTTTCAACAATGTCTGTGTGTTTATTACTACTGAAGTATAATTGTCAGCAGGAAAAACATGGCTAATCTGCAATAATTAGAATAAGTTTACTTCAAAGAAACATGGCTGAAAATTGAAAGTTTTGAATGAAGAAATTCAGATTATTCTTCGCTACAAGTGACTTAGCCGAAAAGCCTGGAAATGTTCCCTGTGCTGCCTTCTTTTATACTGTTGGGGAAGAAGTCATAAAGACATTTACATATTTGCTTTTCTAAAAGAAAAAGACAGCAATAATAATACATCATAGAAAAAACAGTAATTTTTATCAGACCAAGAATAATTTACCATTAAATATTCATTTGTCGTTTGCAAGAACATATGGTAATGCAGAAACTGTAGATTTGTATATTACTGAGATGAAGAACAGCTAGACATGAGGGGCGTGGCCAAGGATGAACACAGGATAGCAGCAGATTTCTTCAGCTCCACCAATTTCATTACATTGACAGGAATTAATTACTTAAAAAATTAATTCTTGAAGTAATTTTCTTTCTAAATATGTTTGTTTTATATAGTTCTTGAACTATATCTAAAAAAGAAAGGAAATCTTAATAATATTCCTGTCAGAAATTACTTTGGAAATTTTCCTGTCAGTTTATCAGTCTGAAATGAGTTCCAGTAAGACAAATTCTCAAGACTCCAGCATCAAGAAAGAACTTCAGTCTCTGATAATTATAGTCCAGCAACTTACTGCTAAGATGGATAAAATGGATACTAAAATAGACACTTTCATAGAAAAAACTACAAAACAAATAGACTTGTTACATATGGACCTGCAACAACAGAAGATCCAGATGACAGGCATAGAAGAAGCTGTGAATGACATGGAAAATAAAATACAAGAAGAGGAAATCAACATTGAGTTTCTGCTGAAACAAAATACACATTTACAAACAAAGCTGGATGACCTGGAAAATAGATCTAGGCGCAATAACATTAGGATTTTTGGACTGCCAGAAAATATTGAAGGTAACAATATTACTTCTTTTTTAACAACATGGCTCCCTAAAACTTTAGATTTACCAAACATAGATCTATAGCTAATACCAACTCTAACAAAAACTATCCTAGATCAGTTATAGTTAGATTTCTATCATCTTTTGATAAAGAGATGGTTCTTAAATCTGCTTGGGCTAAAGCTCCTGTTAAGTTTAATGAGACAACTGTGCGGTTTGACAATGACTATTCTTCCATGGTAATTGCTAAAAGAAAAGTTTTTCTGCCACTAATAAGGGAGCTTAAAAAAGCACAGTTTAAAACATACCTTCTGTTTCCTGCCAAGCTTAAAATCTTCCTTCCTGATGGTCCTAAGGTCTTCGATGATTTAGACTCTGCTTTACTGTTTGTCAAAGAAAAAGGATTTTATATAAAATAGAAGAAATAATATGGTATAGGTCTTCATTAAAGAGATTGGCAACTGAAGCTTCCTGGAAGACTTCTGAGAAGAAGAAGAGACTAAAAACAAATGATTTGTTATATGTTTTTTTCTCTCTCATCATTTTAGTTCATTATTAATCTTTTGAATATAGTTCCTGCATTTCCAGAAAGCCACAAATATTTTGGAAAAGATTTAATCAAAGTTATTCTCTATGTGCAAGGAAATGTTTTGTATCATATCCAGCCAAGATGCCTGAGGATTTAATGGCAGGCTGTGACACGATTTGTCTTTCTTTCTGAAAAAGTAAGGTTAGTAATTTGATACATTTTTTATCTTTATCTTTTTTTCCTTCTTCTTTTATTATTTTCTTTGTTTAAACAATGACATTCTATTTAGATTATGTAGTGGGTAAAGGGTGGGGAGGGCAGGAGAGAACAGTAATGAAAATATCATTAATAGAATAATAACATTTATTTCTTGTAAAAGTTTATAAGTTCTTCAAATGCTATTTCTAATTATACTTCCTTGATTATACTGCTTATGCTTGTTTGTAAATAATCTGTCATGCTTTAACTAATAATAATCAGAACTAAATAAGAGTAAATAATATGTTTTATTTTTAACTCTATTAATATAAACAGTAAGTAACATTCCATTGTATATACTTCTTACAGCTTTCTCTTACATTTTTTATTTCTGCCTCACTCCCTTTTATTTTCTACTCTTTTTCTTTTCTTTATTAATATATAGAAATGCTTTTGACTGTGTGGGCACAGTGAATAATAGGATTTGTATGAAAATTGAGTTGGGAGAAGAATGCTGAGTTTTATTGCTTGTTGGTAATTTTGAGTTTAATTTCACTTGCATAGAGGCTGTGATGATCTGTGGAATACATTGTGGAGGTTCTGTCATGTTTAGATGCATTTACACTGCTAAATGAATGTTTGTCACTAGTTTTTAATAAGTTTCCCAAAATGTTAAGAGAGACAATCTGGGATGTGGGCTGTCTTATGCACAATGTCCTTGAGTTACCTCAGAATCTTCAAATCACAGAATTCTCACAGAGAAACTGAAAGCAGTTAGTATAAACATTGACAAGGTTATCACACTGACACACCACAGATTCAGGAAAAATACTCTGTTCATAAAATATGTCAGTTATAATGAGTTTAAATGATGTAGTTTCTTGTAGTAAGTAAATGTCTTATTTTAGAAGGCATAAAAATGAAACATTTATTTAAATGTTTTGAAAATCTACTTAACAGCAGCATAATAATCTGTGTTAAAAATTTGTGTTCCAAACATATACTTTACTATAACTCATTTAATTCATCTGATTGACAAACATAAATAATCTTATAACTCTATTCTGGAAGAAATGTCATGTGATATATTTTAAAGCAGTAGGTTAGCATGATTGTAAAATCTGGTTACCAATATGTGTTTGCTGTGCATTGTTTTGTATAAAGCAGACAGATTTATTCTGGGGACAGCAAGTGGGATGGTGCTCTGCAGGGACACAACTCAGTGAGATCAGATATATATATATATATATATATATATATATATATATGTGTGTGTGTGTGTGTGTGTGTGTGTGTGTGTGTGTGTGTGTGTGTGTGTGTGTGTGTGTTAGTGTGATGGCTTTTTTTCAGAGAGTCTGCATGGCTATCCAATATGATTTGTAATGATTTCTATGAATACAATGTTTTACTCTATTGACAAAATGAATGTTTGCCACAAGTTTTAATACGTTTCCTGCCAAAATGTTAAGGGAGACAATCTGGGATGTGGGCTGTCTCATGCACAGTGTCCATGAGTTTCCTCAGAAGCTTCACTCACAGAATTTTCACAGAGAAACTGAAAGCAGTTAGTATAAACATTGACAAGGTTATCACACTGACACCCCACAGATTCAGGAAAAATACTCTATTCATAAAATGTGTCAGTTATGATGAGTTTAGATGATGTAGTTTCTTGTAGCAAGTAAATATCTTATTTTAGAAGGCATAGAAAATGAAACATTTATTTAAATGTTTTTGAAAATCTACTTAACAGTAGCATAATAATCTGTGTTAAAACTTGTGTCCCAAACATATACTTTACTATAACTCATTTAATTCATCTGATTGACAAGCATAAATAATTTTATAACTCTATTCTGGAAGAAATGTCATGTGATATATTTTAAAGCAGTAGGTTAGCATGATTGTAAAATCTGGTTGCTAGTGTGTGTTTGCTGTGCATTATTTTGTGTGAAGCGGACAGATTTGTTCTGGGGACGGCAAGTGGGATGGTGCTCTGCAGGGGCACGGCTTGGTGAGATCAGATATATGTGTATATATGTGTGTGTGTGTGTGTGTGTGTGTGTGTGTGTGTGTGTGTGTGTGTGAGTGTGATGGCTTTTTTTCTGAGAGTCTGCATGGCTATCCAATATGATTTGTAATGATTTCTATGAATACAATGTTTTACTCTATTGACAAAATGAATGTTTGCCACAAGTTTTAATAAGTTTCCCGCCAAAATGTTAAGGGAGACAATCTGGGATGTGGGCTGTCTCATGCACAGTGTCCATGAGTTTCCTCAGAAGCTTCACTCACAGAATTTTCACAGAGAAACTGAAAGCAGTTAGTATAAACATTGACAAGGTTATCACACTGACACACCACAGATTCAGGAAAAATACTCTATTCATAAAATGTGTCAGTTATGATGAGTTTAGATGATGTAGTTTCTTGTAGCAAGTAAATATCTTATTTTAGAAGGCATAGAAAATGAAACATTTATTTAAATGTTTTTGAAAATCTACTTAACAGTAGCATAATAATCTGTGTTAAAAACTTGTGTCCCAAACATATACTTTACTATAACTCATTTAATTCATCTGATTGACAAGCATAAATAATTTTATAACTCTATTCTGGAAGAAATGTCATGTGATATATTTTAAAGCAGTAGGTTAGCATGATTGTAAAATTTGGTTGCTAGTGTGTGTTTGCTGTGCATTATTTTGTGTGAAGCGGACAGATTTGTTCTGGGGACGGCAAGTGGGATGGTGCTCTGCAGGGGCACGGCTTGGTGAGATCAGATATATGTGTATATATGTGTGTGTGTGTGTGTGTGTGTGTGTGTGTGTGTGTGTGTGTGTGTGTGTATGTATGTATATATGTGTATATGTATGTGTGTGTGTGTGTGTGTGTGTGTGTGGGTATGTGTGTGTGTGTGTATATGTGTGTGTGTATATGTATGTGTGTGTGTCTGTGTTTATGTGTGTGATGGCTTTTTTTTAGGTAATAACGCAGGTGTTTCGGAGAATCTGCATAACTATGCAATATGATTTATAATAATTTTTATGAATACAATATTTTACCCTATTGACAATAATGAGTTTAAGTAAATGCTCATATACAAACAATTCAAGATTTTTTTGGAAGCTGTTGATAGAATTCACATGACAGAAAATAGATGCATCTTAATGCATGTAATGTCTGAATCATATTAGCCAAAGTGTTTGATTTAAATGAATGTTAGAACATAATTTTCTCTCCTCTTGATTTCTAACATTAAGATTAGTTGAATGCTATTAGAATACAAGTGTTATATATTACATAGATCTATATAATAGTATGAACAGTTTTTAAAAAAAAAAAAAAAAAAAAAAAAGTTTATTTTAGTTTATATGATGCTGTTTTACCAAATGTGTAGTTTTGTCTTGATAGATAATTGAATTGAAAACTGTTAACCTCAGTTAAATATAACTAGTATTAAATTGATAAGGTGGTAGCTGAGGTACTGCTGCTTAGGGTCGGGCGTTAACTTGAGTAGTAAATACTGCTCTAAGTTGGAGTTTTCAACTCCAGGCGGGATGCAAGGTTTAATCCTTACATTATTTTCACTTGTTCATTGTTATATGTATATAGTTTTGACATCCACAATATATTTTGTACACTCATTGTCACTACAAACAAAATTGAATCCTATACAAAATCCCATAAGAGATTTAATAAATACAGCTATGTTTAAAGGTACACCTAAAAGAGGAGATGTAACATTATTTATCTTGTTATTTGTTATTTCGATCATAAGATTCTTGAGTTTTAAAAATGCCAAATGACATCTTTAAAAGGAATTTCTTTAAACATTAATGGATTGAATAATCCATGTAAAAGGGCAAGCCTAATAAGATACATTAATCTACACAAGGCCAATCTAGTCTTCCTGCAAGAAACCCATCTCTTGAAAAAAAGATATTGATAAACTAGCCACTAATAAGTATACAGTATTGGTTAGTTCAGAGCACACTCAGAAAAAAGAGGAGTGGCTATTTTATGGAATAAAAGTATGCCCATTCCTAAAACCATTAAGTCTTATCAGGATGACAAAGGAATGTTTTGTATGGTTACAATACAAATTAATGGGAAGACTTACACTTTAATTAATGTATATTGGATACCTGGAATTGGTATTAATACAGTGAAACATCATATTGATAAGATCATATCATTCTCTGTAGGGGATATTATTTTAGCTGGTGATTTTAATTGTATACTACAGGAAAGTGATACTACCACTATAAAGAAAAGAAGAATTACATCTAATGCAAAACATTTAAATGATTTTGCTAATTCTTATCATTTGAATGATATTAATAATCAGATAGAGTCAAAATCATTACCATACACCTTTTTTTCTAACAGATACAAAACTTATTCAAAAATAGATAGGGTCTTTATTTCTAACCAGATGGTAACAGATTTAATTAATTCCAAAATCATTTCATGTCCTATATCTGATCATAACTCAATTGTTTTTGAATTCATGATAAAAATACTCATAATGTTCAGATCAAAAGGATACCAGCATACTTAACTCAGCTAAAAGACTATAAAGAATATATACTTTCAGAAGTACAACATTTTCTAGACATAAATAATACTCCTGAAGTCTCCATTGTCTATGTTTGGGATGCCTTAAAATCATATCTATATGGACAAAGTATCAGATGGTATAATAACAAAAGGAAATCTTGGGATAAGGAATTGTTAGATATTCAAAGTAAACTAGACTCTTATAAACATAATAATAAAGAAAATATTATGGACAAGAAAGTTATTGAAGAAATAAACAAACTAAATGAGAAATACAAAGAAATTTTAACTCATAAAGTTAAAATAACTTTAGAGAAATACAAGTTTTGTCTTATTCAATAAGCCCCAAATACTTACATAGACTTAAAAATAAAACAAAAAGATTGAATAAACAAAACCATATCAAAGAAATCTTTTCTCTAAGGAAAAAGAAGAATGTTTCTAGTATACCAGAAATACTGGATGAATTTAGAAATCACTTTCACAAGATTAACCATAACAACATTAACATGGAACCTAAAGATAAAATAAAGGAGTTTATAACCACAAACATGAATAAAAAGCTTAATAAACAACAGATTAAACTATTGGACAAGAGTATTTCATATACAGAAGTTATTACACAAATAAATAAGCTTAAATCAAACAAAGCACCGGGTAATGATGGTATTATACCAGAGATATATAAAATCCTTTCTAAAACTACATATTCATTAATACATAAGGTTTTTATTCTGGCCCAAACTGAGTTAATAACCCCCCCATCTTGGCAATATACATTTATTTCACCAATTTTAAAACCTAATAAAGATCCAACTAGATGTTCTTCATATCGACCCATCTCATTACTTAATGTTGATTATAAAATGTTTATGAGTATTTTTGCTGATAGATTGAAGACAATTATCCCCGGCATTATAGACATAGATCAGACGGGCTTCATTGTAAATAGAAATACTTTTGATAATATAAGAAGAACTTTAACATTAATTGATTTTGAAAATAGGAAAAAGAAAGATTTAATACTTATTAGTCTTGATATAGGTTCAGCATTTGATTCAGTAAGTTGGGACTATCTGTTTACCTTACTGAAATGCACAAATTTCTCTGATGCATTTGTAAATTTAATTGAGCATTTATACAAAGGAACGCTGGCTTATATTAAGGTAGGAACATATGTTTCACAAAAAATACCCATTCTTAAAGGTACAAAGCAAGGATGTCCACTTTCTCCACTATTATTCACTTTAGTAATGGAGCCTTGGGCTAATTTGATTAGAAACAGTACTGACATAGAGGGTTTTGAAATAGAAGAAAATACAACATCAAAAAGTCAACTTTTGCAGATGATGTTCTAATTACATCAGCAGGATCTAATTCTTCTATGCAGTCTTTATTTGATAAAATGATGAATTTTAAAAGTATTTCTGGTTTAATATTCAATGAAGAAAAACTAAAATACTACCTGTATATACACTAAAAAATACTCTCATTAGTGATTTTACTAAATATGTACCCAACTCAGGTCAGATAACTTATTTAGGTATAATACTATCTAAAGATATTAAATCAAGTTTATATAATAAGTATTATACCTGTTTTCTTAATATACAAAATCTTTTAATACCTGTGATAATATGTTTTTACTATGGAGGAGAGACTTACAATTATTAAAATGATAATATTCCCAAGATTTTATACTTAATACAATCAATAATACTATCACCTACAAAAATAACTATCAAGAAACTGAATACACTAATGTTAAATTTCTTATGGGCACCTAATAGACCTAGGATTGCATTAAAGAAACATACTAATAGCTGGTCTCAAGGGGGTATTTCTTTTCCAGACTTTAATTTATATATTATCTCTTCTATTATAAAAGTTATTACTTTATTAATAGATCGGTCATATGTCAAAATGGAAAGATTATTGGGAGCTAATTAGTATGCACTTCATGAAAATCTCCTTAACACATAAAAATATGATTATAAATAACTCCATGTTGTGGTTGCTAAAGGAATTTTGTACTTCACCTATTACACCTAAACATATGGTCTGCTACCCATTAAATATTATTATTAGTTATCGTAACTTTATATTCATGCACCCTAAGTATAGGGAATGGAATTTTATTGTATTCCCTATAATTTATACTCAGGGTATGCTTATGTCATCTACTTCTGAAGGAGCTCATTTAGCTATAGATAATAATCTAAAGTACTGGTATCAGCTGATATCTGATAATAAAGTTAAAAATCTAGATTTCTTAAAACAAGAATTTGATCTAAGAGAAACTTGCTGGTTAGAGGTTCAGATCTTTAGACAACATCTCATTGATAGAATAGATCTAATGTCTATAACAGTTAAAGAATCTATTCCAAAACTGATTGATTACTTGATAATAAATTTACAGCATAAAGTTTCTGATAAAGGTAAACTTTCATATATACATAAAATTATCAGACAAGAAACTTTTACAATGTAGATTCATACTGGAATTATTTCACCTCTATTAATGGGGACCCACCAACTCAACAAGATAAACAATATATATTGGAATCTGCTTATAGAACTACATCTTCCATTGTCTGGAGACTTTATACATGGACATTTTTACATAGATCTTTTATACACCTTTGATGATGAATAAAATTAATAATAAAGATAATCTATGTAAGAGATGTAATGTAGAAATTAATGCTGACTGGGCTCATATGTTTTATGACTGTATGAAGTTGAAAGAATACTGGAAGTCAATTAATGAATTTTTGCAGGCTCTTTTACAGATAATTTCATTATTTCTAAGTCTCTTATATTATTCAACACACCTGTACCTCAATGTGTTAAAAAGATTAAGCTTCCCTTGTTATGGTCTATCCTAGCAGTGGCTAGGAAAATAATAACTAGAAATTGGATTTCAGATACACCTCCTTCGTTCAATGAATTTAAAATGTTATGAATATAATGTGTCATATGGAAATAAGCACAATTAGAATGAGAACAACTAGAAAAACATCACATTTTATTGTATGGGATAATTTACAAAATTTGTTAAAAAAATTCTAATTTCAATAGCACAGTATTTTAGTTTAATTAATTGATCTGATTGTAGTGGATGTCTTTGTAAATACTTTAGTTGTTTTGTTGAATATTATAATAATACCTATTTTTAATTATTTGTATAAAATTGTTATGATATTTCTCTTATATGTTAAAACAATAAACTTGTTTTGAAAAAAAAAAAGAACAGCTAGACATTGCAAGGTTTCAGAGTTGCATAATTCAATAATAAGTGACAGGATAAAATGAGGCTTCACCTATGAATGAATGAGGCACAGTCTCTCAAAGAAACACTAATCACAACTGATGGGCAAAAACATGACCTACACATTTTCCATGTAGATCAAAAAAATGTTTTTTTATTTTTATTTTTGCAAGGAGTAAGACCATCTATAGTCTCCATGTGATAAGCACCCCATTTATATATGTATACCAACTACATGGTTATACAATAGCAGGGAAAAGGATAAACTCTTCAAAACAGTACACAGCAATTTGGCAGAAGCTGTGAGTCCCTATTTTACATAGAAGCCTAGCAGTGGGGAGAGCAACCTTGAATAACTGTGATCAAATAGCGAGCAGCCAGTCCAGTATTTATTCTACACCTGTAAGACAACTTCATGTATAATATACAAAACAATTTGCAGGCTTTTAACAAAAAAAAAAAATTATGGATGCACAGTAAGGAAAACTGCTGGTGCAAAGAAAAAATAAACATATTTAAGACAAAATGTGAATCAAATAATAAGGCAATGGTGACAAAATGGCAAGATATGTAGCAAATGTAATGAATATAAAAAAGTGAACCCTGTGACATTGTTCTATAAAAAAAGTAATATAGCAAAAAGAGCTACCAAGGCAAAAGAATATCAAACTTGCAGTTGCATAACAAGAAGAGTTGTCCTAATCATGCATTTAATCAGATTCACAATATAGATTCTTGGAAATCATATTTCTCTAAAATATATAAATGCAAAAACAAGTGTGTTCAAATTTAATTAGCAAGTTGTTGAATAGAAATATCAAAATGAGCATAATGAACAAGCAGTTCTGACAAGTACTTTGACCTGAAAGACCTGATACTGTGAAAACTAAAAATAAAATAAAACATAAAATAGTTTTGACAGAGTTATTTTCTTGAGAAATGTGCATGCTTAACCTTGTAATTTTTAAAAGAAGTTTATAAGCATATGTAGCCTTTGTGACGGCTTCTCTACCGTAGGCCAGTAATCAAGAAGCTTCAGTCCTCACCACCGACACCAGAGAGAAACAGTCACTAAGAACATGGATGGGTTTACATAGTATTTTTAGATGTAGCTCACTGCATCAAGCATCTCCAGATCCCAAACAAGGCTCACTTTGGAGCACGGTTTCCCAGTTCCAAGTAGCTGATACACCCACACCTGGGTGTTTGATTTTCACACACAGACACACAACACACACACACACACACACACACACACACACACACACACACACACACACACACACACACACACACACATTGCTGGGAAAGGCTGGTACAGATTTGCTAACTCTACCCTTTCTCTCCAGACTATAGGGTAACTACAGTGCCACCAGTCAACCACTTTCAGGCTTTTACAAGGGTATTCCATTATACTTGGTAAAATCAATACTAACATAAAAGGTAGAGTGTAACCAAAACAGCCAGAGTTTTCGTAGTGGCCAAGGCATCACTAAAATAAGCACAAGTACTCTCAATACATTAAAGGTATTCTCTAAAAGATCAGTCACAATAAAAGGTATGAAATATGTAATAATAAATAATAAAATAGAAATCATGAGAATACTAAATATCTTAAGTACAATGAACACCAGAGTGTCAATCACAGGAGAAATAAAGATAACACCACTGGGCAGATTCAGAAAGATTCAGAAAAACAAAACCCAACTAATCTCACTGCATTTCCTGACTGTCTAAAGAATAACTGTTCCCTAGCTAACTTAATTAATACAGCAAGGCAAGATTAGATGCTGAAATGTTTACTTTCACAAGTGAATGTGATGAGCTTCTAATAGACTGAACTGAACAACAACTAAACTGAACTGAAATGAACTGTGAAAACCATCATAGTTTTTTTATATTAGGTTCCAAAAAAAATAAATAAAACAAAACAGCCACTGTAAGAGTTCCATCCTCTCAGTGCTTGTTATGGAATGACATCACATTTCATCCTCTGACTCTGGTATAATACGCACTCATTTAATAAGTTATAATAACACTATTGATATATTTTTAACAGAAGTATCTGTATGAAACAAAATTATTTACAAAATCCCAGCTAACTATGCTGGCATATGTTACACATACACTGGTCTACTCTCCCTGGCATAGGTAGCAATACCTCACATTGTCACAGTCTTTTTTTTTTTTTTTTGAAGTTTGTCTATAAATGATTTGGATGTTTTGTTGTATCAAACTGAAAATGCATTTCAAACTGAAGTTGAGTGCAAGGTTGACTGATGGAAAAGCCTGCTGTGAGTTAATGGGTTTAATGTGGAATACAGAATCTGTACGTACGCAAAATGTAGTATGTTATCAGAAATTTATTTTAAACAGTATGACTCATTAGCTCTTAAGAGAGAGACGTGTTGTTTGTACTGTTAGATTATAGCCACTGGATGATCAATAAAACTAAGAAAGACAGACAACATTTTTGTAAATGGTAGCACTTAAGAAACATAATTATCCTAATTGATTGAATCATGTTGCTTGTGAGATGCTAAGTGCACTAAAATAAATTCACAGTATAAAAGCACAGACAATATGTGCACATAATCAGTAATAGAGTCAAATGAACATCTCAGATACTTTAAAGATCCATAAGAATGATATTATATATGGCTATATGGATCTCTTAACAGCTCTAGGGAACTAATCAGGAGAATACTATGTACAAATAAAACCTGGTAAATGTCAATGATTTAGGCTGTATGTCCTCCCTGGGTTCGCATGGATTTCCTCTGAGTACTCTGGTTTCCTCTCACATTCCAAAGACATGCAGTAGGTGGACTGGACACAATAAACTGGCCATATGTGTGAGTGTGCATGTGAGTGTGTGATGTGGAAGAATTATCGTGGCAGCACTAGCCACCCAGTGGTGTAAATCTTGGCTCTAGATGATTGTCACTGTTAAAGTGACACCCCAACTGCATGTGCAAAAATGGGAAAAGGGGTTGTGCATGGATAAATAGATTTAGGCTCACAAATAAGCCTGTGTAACACTCAAAAGTAAAGCAGAACAGGAAGTGAAGCCTTCTGAGACCTTAGGTGTCATTAAAAAGAAATTTAAGCTAATAGAATTGGTGAATAATATTGTTACTGTGGAAGAGGAGATAAGATTTGCATTTGTACTACTCCAAAAGACCCAAACTGGCTGATTAAAAGGAGTGCTTGCCCATTGTTTACAGTTGAAAAGGTTGATCTTAAGAATGATAAATGATATTTCAGTACTACACAGAAATCAGGATTTCTATCAGGTAAGGCTTGATGAAGCTAGCCCCAAGCTATTTGCAAATCATAAAATTAAAATTTTGATGAGTATAACAATCAACCACATTTCACAATTATTCCTTCCATCAATTGGTAGCCAGTTTGATGGAGTGAACCTCACATACACACACAGACACACACACACACAAACACACACACACACACACACACACACACACACACACACACACACACACATGAATGCGCGCGCACATGCAAACACACACACACACAAGCACACATGCATGCATATATGGGAATTTATTGCAACTTTGCTGAGGAGGACTATACAACCTTTTACTTCAGAATGTTAATGGGCTATAATGACTGAGTGTCCAGAGCACCAGGCAGGAGGACACAAGACAAGTTGCTGGAGGGGGTTGGACAAAGAGTACTTAACTAGATGAATTTTATTGGACCAGGACACATTAATGACTACTATGTATTTGTGTGAGAAGGTTACTTTAGCTGCCTGTAGGGTGTCAGGATCCACCACATAACACAAACACTCAGGTCATTCCAGAACAAGTACAAATATGACTCTGTCATTGTCCATGTTGGTGTGAATGACCTCAGCCGTACCTTCCTGGACTACATGAAAAGAGATCATGTAGCTCAGGCCGGTATGTCCCTGACCCTGAGCAGCATCCTCCCCTCACCAAGAATGATACCATGGTATATAGAAAAAATTCTCTAGTTCAACAATTGGCTAAGTTTCTGCTGTCATTCAAAGGGGATCCAGTTTCTGTCCACCTGGGATGACATGCTCGACAAGCCATGCTGCTTCGCTAGAGATGGCTAAGTTAGGTACTGCATCTGGTACTGGAGTTTTCCAGTTAGGAACTTTTATGGGTTGGGAGGGTGGCCTAATGGTTAAGGTGTTTGCCTCACAAACACAAGGTGCAGCATTTGAGTCTCACAAGGGATAATTGGCTAGGCTTAAAATGGCTCGCAAGAGCAGTTAGCTTAGTCCTAACCTATGAACCTATGAACCTGTCACCCTTAAGTTTTTGAATACTTGCCAGGGCCCTTGCCACCCCCATAGTGCCTTTTTTAGGCAAGGCTCAAAAGACAAACCCACCGCCGTAAATAGCACAAGTAACAAAAAACTAAGGGTAATGCTACTCAATGCCAGAAGTCTAAACCTCAAAATGCATGCACTCGAGGCACTCCTCAGTATGGAGAAAATCGATATATGTGCAGTAACAGAAACCTGGTTTAAGGCTCCAGAGAGAGCACCCCAGGACTACCAGGCTACAACTCATACCATACATTTCGGCCACAGAACCCAAACCGAAATACAAAAGGTGGGGGAGTATCCATATTCATCAAGGATACCCACACCTCCAGGTTAGTGGCACAGCACGATGCTTCAGAGATCATCCACGTGCAACTAACAATGAGCAAAACTGCAATTCAAATTATAGCTTGCTACAGATCCCCCACCATGTCCCAGGACCCCCATTCTGCTTTTCTGGAAACACTGGGAAACATAAAGGTCCTACCAAACACCCTAATATTGGATGATTTCAATTACCCAAACATTAACTGGGAGAACTACTCAAGTACTAACTCCCTTGCTCAACTTTTCCTAGAATTTATAAACTCAAACACCCTGGTCCAACTGGTCAACACTCACACCAGAGGTGACAACATATTGGACCTGGTCATCACCATCATGGGCGACCGGTGTTCCACACCAGAGGTCAAGCCCTCGCTGGTTAGATCTGACCATAAAAAATCACTTTGGATATCCATATTCTGCCCCCACCCCCGGACAAGAAAGCCGCCATGAAAAACTTTTCAAAAGCAAACTTCACATTACTTAAGACCGAGGTGGAAAGTTTCAAAGCCCCCATGCTGAAGGATAAAACTGTCCAAGCTGCAAAATCCTTTACTAATGCATTCTACGGGCAGCTACAAGAATGCATGGATCGTGCCATCCCAAGCAAAACCAAGACTCACTCCACCAAGAAAAGGAAACCAGTCTTGTGGACTCCTGCCATAAACAAGTTATACAATAGAAGGAGGAAACTAGTACAGAAAAGAGTAAAATCCCAAGAAGGGAAGACATCCCTGATCAGTATCAGCAAGAAACTATGATCCCTCATAAAATCATCCAAGACGAGCTTTGAAAGAAAAATTGCCAAGGACTCCAAAGATAATCACAAAGCATTTTTTAGCTATGTCAAGAATCTAAGTGGCAATGCTCAGATCTGCTTGGATTTAGTGTAGAATGGCACAAAAGACACTAAACCGAATGATATCGCCAAAATCCTGAAAGACAGGTTCAGCGCAAACTTCACACCCCCACCCCCAAAATAGACCCATAACCATACCAGAAGAATATAGAGTCCCTGAAATCACAAACACTCAGGTTAAAACAGCCCTCTCCAAAGCCAAAAACACAGCATCAATGAGATAGGACGGTGTCCCAGGCTGCGTCCTACATGAGCTCAAAGATGAACTAACCCCTCACCTAAACACACTGTTCAAACTCAGCCTGTCCACAGGCTACATACCCATAGAGTGGTGCACAGCAATGGTTATTCCACTCCAGAAAGGTGGAGCCACAACAGACCCCAGGAACTATTGCTCTATAAGCCTGACTAGCTTGGTCTGCAAGGCTATGGAGCGCACCATCATGGAACTCATTAACAGAGACACTGGGAACCTCCAAACACTGGGCCCTACCCAGTTTGACTTTGTTAAGGGCAGATCATGCCTCCTAAACCTGGGGGACTTCTTTGAGATAGTTACCAAGGCTATAGACGAGGGAAAGGTGGTACACACAGCCTACCTAGACCTTGCTAAGGCCTTCGACACCATTCCCCATTCTGGTATTATAGACAAGCTCACCAGCCTGACCATAAACTCCTATGTTACAAGATGGGTTGCCAACTGGCTCATGGACAGAACCCACATGGTGACAGTTGTGGGAGCTAGGTCCATCTCTAAACTGGTTACAAATGGTGTTCCCCAGTGCTCAGTCCTAGGACCCCCTCCTGTTTGGCATATACTTCTCAGAGGTACAGGCAAGCACAGGAGGACTATGGCTGACCAAGTTCGCAGATGACTGCAAACTAGGGGCTATAATTGACTCTCCGGCTGACACAGATATCCTCCAAAAGGGTCTCACTGAGACGGATACCTGGTGTCAAAATCATAGCCTCAAGCTAAATACCAAAAAGTACATAGTCATCCTCTTTGGAAAAAACAAAGTACCCACAAACTACCACATAGGTGGCAGTCCCCTAAATACGAAAGACATAATAAGGGATCTGGGGACCCAAGTAGATAGTAATCTCACCTTTGATAATCACATTGCCAAAGTGGCTAGAAAATCCTTCTATGTGGCCCACCTAATCACAAAAGGGTTCGCATCCAGATCAAAAGAGGTCATTGTGCCCCTCTACTCATCACTCATAAGACCCATCATAGAGTACAATGCCCCATTTGGGATGTACCTTACAAGACACCTGCAACAGCTGGAAAGACCACAGAAGTACCTCACCAAGAGGATCACTGGCCTCAAACAGATGCCCTATGCAGCTCGACTGAAAAAACTACAGCTGTACTCGGTTGCATACTGTCTACTCAGAGGTGATCTCTGCCTGACATACAAGGCCATGTCCAATCCAGAATTGATGGACATGCTCCACCTAAAGAAAACCTTATCCCCTCAACCCCCATGCTCTAGGGATCTAAGTCTCACCATAACAATAAATAGGATGTGCTGGAGGGATAGATTCCTGTCCCAGAGACTTCTCATGCTTTGGAACAAGATCCCAGTCTACATTAGGCAGAGCTTCTCGCTAACACTCTTCAAAAGAAACCTTGACAAGTGGATGGATAGCAGAAAGTTTACCTCAGGGACCACTTCAGTGGATCTGCTGGACAGAGGCACAGGGAACTAATCTAAGGGGGTGGCGAAAGCCAACACATTCTGGCTAGGCTTATAAATGTCTTCTGGCAGATAGCCTAGTACCTACCTATGAACCTATGAACCTATGAACCTAAACATGCTGCACCAGGAGTTGTCTTTTCAGTACACATTCTCATTTTTTTTTTGCAGATCATTGAAGGTCATGTTAAACATACTGTCATATCAAAAGGAAACAGACCTATCATCAGCATGGGGAGTTAGACATTGCTAGATTAGATTAGACAAAATATAATGTGGAATATTGACTGGTTTCAGTATGATATCATAGCAGAGATTAAGTCACTCAGAAAAGGCAAGAGAAAACCAATATGATAGCAGTAGTAGTACCTTAAAATTAATTAAATGAAAAAACGGTATACATTCATTTAGTTGTCCGTTACCTTGTCGGTGTACCAAATATCGAAAGCAGTGCAGCAGGTTTTCATAATTGCGAACTGGAGATAATCGAAACACACAATACCACACCCCCTTTGACCCATGGTGGTGCTTGTTTTGGTGGTAGAGCGGTTGGAAATGTCACATGCGGTGTTTTGTACAACATTCTGACCATTTGGCACTTTCCAAATTGACATTCTGTTTCAGCGTCGCACCCTTTCGAAGTTGGTGTGGACGCTCAAATGAATGTATACCGAAATACCAGCAATAACTAATAGCTGTTACAAAATACAGAGAACCATTCAAACTATAGACATTTATCACTAAGCATGCAATGCAGTCACTTCTTAATTGGAATGTTTAGTTTTGCTTTGAAATGTCTGTTCTGTTGACTAATGTACTGTATAGTCAGTGGTACAGCTTGACCCAACCACAGTACAGTTCAGCAGAAATCTACACCACACTGAACTGTATTCATCAAGCTGCTGGTTTTATTGATGACAAAACAGAAGTTATTGAGAGTTCTGTTTGTAATCAAAAAATTATATACAAGATTCTGAACTGGATGGACTCTGCAAAACTGCAGATTAGAGTAGCTAGTTAATTTTAGAGCTAAAACAGGTCCATAATGACTTCCTAATGCAGACTGTACATCAAATGCTACAGAATGAACTTGGGAAACATAAGACCATTTTCTGCATCTGCTTATTTGTAAAGGTGTGATCCATTCAGTTATAATATTTCTGGTATTCAGATAGGGTAGAAAGTTCAAAGAAAACAGGCAGTATTTTTAAAGACTGCATAAACAGATATATGAGCACATCAATATATAAATGCCTAACAAGACTCATGGTGCTGGTTTCCAAGATAACAAGTGGCATATTCCTGTTTCTATGCAATCTACATGCCAGCTGAGATACATGGAAGTTGCACTGTTCAGTGATATTCTCATATATGTTAGTAGAGCTTACTAAGCAGACATTAAAAACTGACAAATGGATTGAGGCAATAGTTAAAGTCTTGCAGGTGCTGAATCAGCCTTTAATGGCAAAATGGGAATTAAGTTCTTGGACAATCATGCCTGTTTACAGGCCAGTCTGTATTCCTGTCATCATCTATGTTCACAAGCAATGAGAAGTGATGAAAAATGAGATTGTAGGTACAACTACTGCAAAGCAAAGCTTCTATGTAGGAGCACTGAGGCAGTATACCTACTTACTATCTGTGAAAGTGTGTCTGGTGATCCAGGACAGACTCAAACTACACATACTACTCCAGGGACTTGGGGGGGGGGGGTGGGTGCTTATGAAGGTGATCAGACTTTAAATAATGACAACCCTTTATTGGCTTATATTACATTTACTCCAGACAGAGACAGAAAACCATGATGCTGTTACATGCTAAAAGTAACAGTCAATGAGTGAACTTATCTGATAGTTATTTTTTCATGTTTCTTCCAAGAAGGAAAGTGTAGTTGTGTTGTGTTGCATTGAAAGTTTCACTGCCGAAGTGTTCTGTGATATAGAGAAACAGAAGTTGTTGGTGAAGGTTTATGATTGTGACTCACCAGTAACCGAAAAGTATGACTTCTGTGGTTTTGCTTGTGACAATTTCAGAGTAATTTTACAAATCAGACTTTTATTATTGCCATTTAAAACCTTTATTGTGTTAATAATACACCATAAGTGTTCCCTATTGAAATGATAGGACTTGCAATATTGAGTTGCAACACAGCAAGAGCAAGACAAGACCAAAAATCCAGAGAAGACCAAACATCAGACATCATTCTTCTCATTTAATCTTGTTTTTTTGGTGGGAAACAAGCCCTCTTGCACCCCTAGTTCAGAGACTATCATACCTCAGGAAAAAGAAATATTCCAAGAAATGGTAATCTTGGACTTAGTACGTGTAAATTCAAATTTTAGTCATTCAATCTCTACATTTTGGGACTAGGCTTTGTGAAAAAACAAGGACAGCTAATAGGTATGCCATGGTGACAGAAAAGATTATTCTAATGTGTTGAGGTTAAATGCAGTATAACGGAAAATATTCAGTAAAAATTCTGTTATACTCCCTTTATCCTATCAAAGGTTGTGACAGAACAAGAAACCATCTTGGCAAAGAGCAGGCTAAAGGAATTGAATTAATCTGGGATTGAATGTCAGTCCACCATAGGGTATACACATACTAAGGCACTGACCACACTGAGTTACAGAAAATGTGGGTTATGATAGTATCAACAACCAGCATGTCATTTGGAGCTATAAGGAAACCAAACTACCTAGCAACAACCCACATGGACACACAGAGGACACAAGACATATCAGATGAATAATAAATAGATGAACCAAGTCTTGTTTCATCATGTTCTCCTTGACTGCTTCATTATATGCATTGTTTAAAAATGTCTTTGTTGTGTTTTTCAGAAATTGCATTAAAACAAGTTAGGGTCTCTCTTCTTTATTTTATCTAGTAATGGAATATACTTTAGTCTAATCATGTTTTGTACCTCCCTCCTATTTAGTTTATTAGTCTGGTCATTGCTGTATACGTCAGCTATGTATGGCTTATTTCCCTCAGGGATAAGGGCCATATGCCAGGAGTGGTGGCATCATCTACTGGAAATTATGGGTTATTATTTAAGCCCTAATATATCTCCTGTACACATGCCTGCTAAGGTCCAATAGTGGGGGGCTGGTGTGTCTTTCCCTGCCCCCGTTAAAGCTGTCCTGTCATTTAACCATGCAACACTTGTAAGTAAGTTCCTTCAATAGTCCTTGCTCTGCATTGGAGATTATAAAAGGAGTCAGCACGCTGGACATGTGTCCCCTCCCAGTCCTTCAAAAAGAGAGATGGGTAAGATTCATATCAAAACTCACCTCTCTCCACAATTATGTCTTCAGTGCCTGAGCTATGAAGTGAATGTTGAACATCTGGATCACAGACTATTGCTTCATCTCTCTACATTACAAAATATATGCAATTTGTTAAAATCTATGGAATACTAATTCTATAATCTATGCATCTTGGAGAAAATAGCAATCTCCTGAATGGAGTAATTTTGAAGAAAGCAGATTCAACATGTCAGGTTCAGCAAACTATAACTAAATGAATTGGCATTGTATAATATTATAAGTACTTAATATTTATTATGAACGTCTTCATTTTTTGTGAAAATAGTAATGAGGAGTAAGTTTGAAAACCATTAAATCCAAAAGTGCTGTTCATAGACATTTTACCAGTCTTTGTGCTATTATTATATTGAGTGTTTTCCATAATGAATGAATTAGCCCATCTAAAAAGTGTATAGAATGCAAAGTCACAGATCATGAAGGAATGAACAATTTGGTGGCTTGGCTTGGGGTTGGAGTACACTTTAGGGTTTATGCAGTGTTCAGTGTTTGGTGTACTAATGAGATAAAGCTGCTCAAAGTATTTTAACTTCTTTCAGTTTATAACTTTGGCAAGAAACATATAACAGTTATCCACTGAAATCCTCAAAATTGTGGCATTAAGGCACTGAAGTCATACTTGGATAGCACAAAATCTCTGTGTAACTTGTAATGATGTTACACCCATTATTAATATAAAATTTAAACAGCCTCAGAAAATCAGTTTAGGAGTGAAATTATATTTATATATTAACAAGGCTGATGATGCATCTGCTGCCCAGATGTTTAAATGTTCATCCCTAAACTGGAATATTACCAGGAAAGCTAGTGTGATTGGCATCTCCTGTGCAGCACCAGTCTCATTGCACACTTTTCTCTTTTATTGCCTGGTTTTGTTCAGAAAAAAATATATAAATCTGTTTTCTGTATCTCAAATAGTGTGTATCCAGGTCTTCAGGGTACTCAAAATATGTCTGATAACATACCAGGTAAGATGCTAACACACCAAATTACTTCAAGTAAGTTGAACTAATTCCAGGATACTAGTTTTCTATTAACTTAAGGGGCACAATACAATAACGTTGTAATGCATATCAATACGTTTCCAAGACTTTTGACTACAGTGAATGGTTTATTTAGCATAAGTGTACAGATGTGTCTAAGCATGAGACAGATTTGTTGAGACTACCTGCACATATGATAATGTTAAGAATGATATACCATATTTATCCCCTTACTTGTATACTTGCTTAGTGGGTAGTAAGAGATGAAACATGGAAATATATATCTGTTTAAATACTTGTACCTGACAAATGTATTAACTATGCTAGATGATAAGATATTAGTGTCCTAAAGCCATTACAAGCAGTGGATCATCTACTTTGAATGTATAATTACTATTAACTTATCATGTTTCCTATTCAAGATTATGGCAACATCCATTCTCTAAAATTTCCCATACTGGGTTTTCTGAAGACTTTAAACCATTAGATACAGTCACTTATTGGAATCTGAGCTTAAAAGGAATGATTGCTAAACAGAATGAAGCAGCTTTATATAGCAGTGAAGTGCTTTATTCCCCCAAGAGTGGATTCAGTACAAATCATATTAGGGATAGAACTGTAGTAAAGCTTAGGCACTGTCCAGATTGTTTTAAAATAGTCTTCTGCTATCAAAGGTATCCAAAAATGTAATAGACACCTCAAGGTTTATGCAGCATAGTTAAAAGTATGTGGATGTGAAAATATTATACTCCGGCAAACTCTAAAATGGCTAGCAGCTCCCAGAACGTTTCAATATGGAAACAGTAACAATTCAGTACTCACAATGAATCTAAAATATCTGCAAAGTAAAGAAAGTGATGTCATCTTCTCCCATTGAAATGTTTAATATCATAGGAAGGTTCCAGAAGGCTGCAAACTTCATAATGTTACTTGGACGTTTATTTAGATGAGTGAATCTTATGGCATTTGCCATGACATCTGTCACACATGGATGAGCAGCAATGCTTACTGGTAAAGAGATACTGGAGCATAAATGATATAACTCACTGGTAAAGTTAATGAATTATGAATGTACCACACTTGCAGGCATGGCTTTAGTTCATTCAGTATCTGCTTATATACTACATGACTTTAAACATGCCACTTAAGTAACTTTCTCAAGATGAGTGTAAAAACTATTTGTATGCATATTAAATCACAGAGTTAACAAAATTGCCAGTGCATTAGTGTATCTAATATCTTAAATAGTTTTTTTGCTTTTTTGTCATGAAATCTGTGCTTACAGAATAAAATACAAAAGGAGCATTATCAGTTAATGCCATCTCTTTTTAGTATGTTGCAAACAAAATCTTAAAATGATTACTTGCTCTTGCAAATAAAACGTAATATAATCTTAATTATTTCTGATGGTAGCTATGTCCCTTCTCAATATTACATTTATTTTAATTGGAATCTTTTCAGATGTATTTTTTAAAACCTTTCCAATATTAACCTAGATTTAGAACATGAAAAGAAAGATTGGAATGAGTTATTGAACTGCTCAGTACATATTTTAGGTGTAATACCTGTCAACAGTGGGGGTTATGCAGATATTCAGTTCCCAATGGTCTTTATTCTTTTTTAATTTGAAGGAGAAAAGCATAAAAGATTAAATACATCTGTTGAAACAGGAACAAATCCTTGCATCATTGTTAAATATGACAGGTATTACAGTTATTAAACTATGCCAACATCTTTGGTCTGAATGTTTTGCCATAGTATTAGTTCAGTGATGTTCAAATACTGAGTATGAGTGTAACATGATGCTTTTCCATATTCAGACATCAGCTACTGCTGACTATCATGCAGCTTTAGGAATGGTTGTATAATGTCTGCTGCTTCATTTAATTTATTGATTTACTAGTGCTTAAAAAGCAAAATAGATTAGATTAGTAGTAGGCTAACTGCCCTTGCGAGACATTTTAAACCTAGCCAATTATCCCCTGTGAGATTCAAACCCTGTACCTTGTGTTTGTAAGGCAAACCCTTTAACCATTAGGCCACCCTCCCAAAATACTGCAAGAACAAAAAGCACTTGAGTAATTTAGGCTAATTTATCTATAACGAGTAAAAGAAAATTATTAAAAAATGCAGTTTCATGCTTCAGTCAAACCCGATGAATGCATTGCTATTTAAAATCTGCTGGGAGTTGTATGATGTGGAGTGAGGCTTTCTGTGGATTCCTTTAAGCCAGAAGACTAAACCTGTGAGGCTTGTTATTAGTGTTTTCTTTCTTCATTCGTATGCCTCAACATTTCCAAGAGTTACACTGTCCCTTCATTTGACAGAGTCTGTAATTACACAATACAATCCACCAAGGACAATTGTGTTTTCTGAGCCATCAACCAACTGACTTCGAGCATGTAACTCTTGATATGGCATAATTTAGTCTAATTTAGGTACCATATATGTCAATGATTTATTGACTACAGAAATCAGATCACATTAACCTGTTATTAACCAGTCTCAGAAAAGTTATCAACTCTCTCAGAAAGAACATTCTAGAGGAATAAACAAGAAGAACAATTATGGGCTAATAAGTGTTATATTTGCATTTTCATGGGACTGACCTTGCTATAGATGTGTAAATATGAGCATGTACATGAAAATAATTGATTTTAGTTATTTTTCTATGCACTGAACATAACTGGCAGTTACTTGTTGAAGATGTCAGTTATCAACAAAATATAAGACAGAGAATTAAAAAATTAAATGCTTCAAAATGCTGCTTGATAGACATATATTAATGGATCATCATCCATCTACAGCATATTGTTACATATAAATTATGTGAGGTACTGTCTGTTTAAAACCACAAAGTAGTCTGGGTGGGAGTCATGTGACAATGCAGAGTTCTTCAGTATGGAATAAAAGATAATTTGTTGAAGTATAATTATGTCTTTATTTGAGATTATGTTTGTATGCCATTATGAACTGTTTATTCAAATACTTCCACTTGCAGACCCTAAAGGTTGTTAGAATTGTTAAAGTACTTCTGACAGATTGATAGAATAAATGCTTTTTCTTTCTTTCATTTTGCATATGCAAATTACTGTTTAGCTTTTAATTTTTGTAAAATTTTAATGTTTTTAATGTTACTTGGTCATGTACTGCAGCTATGTGTCACTATTTGTGCCTTTATAGAAAGCCAGAACAAGATTTGGACATATAAACGTATTATTTTCAAAAATATTTTTTGAGTGTGAGTATTGCAAAAGCTGGTTTGGTGCAATTTCAGCTAAATGTAGTGTTTAAGATTGCAGGACTTAGATAAAAATAAGTTTTTTGCCAAAGAATTCAATGCAGTAAATGAATGAAGGGGAGATGTTGCTGTAGTAAGAGAAGTTCTTAGCAAATGGAAACTCATGAGAATCAAAATGCAAAACTGGAGGCAAATAATCAGAATGATATTTTGAAAAGCAGAATATCATATAAAGTTGTCACCAAAAGCTATTCTTGTACATCGTTTCATAACTGATCCCCACTGGGCCATGACATCAACATTTCAAGAAAATCTTCAACTTTTGACTTGAAGTGACCTCCCCATGTTCATCAATGACTCTTAATTTTCAGGGAAATCTCTGAAATTTGAAAACAGTGAATTTAATTCAGACATTTCTTTAGGGCAACTGGGAAGTTGGGCTAGGCTCCTCAATATTCTCCTGGACTGCATGCCTAACTACATTTGAACAAATACTTTGTTACAGAAACTGTGGGTTTAGTGAAAACAGTTCTGATTAATCTGGGAAATGGTATAGAACTTTATCTTAATGTTGTATCTACAAACAAAATTCTGTGTTTAAACTACAGGCTGAGCAAAACTGCATTTGCGCTACTCTCTTACACTGAGAACAAACTAAAACCACAGGGACAGATTGGTGGAACTAACAAAATGGAAAATATAAAAATACGGATTCTTGAGCACCTAGGTGATCTGAGGAATTGTAGGTTGGATAACCCTATTTCAGAACATTTTAATACAATTCATGGGGGATTGATTGAGTCATTTTGTTTTTGTGTGTTAGCTAAACCTGATGGCAAGAATACTGGAAATTTTTCTCAACAGCTGTTAAATTTAGAAAGCAGATTTATATTGAATTTTGGCACACTTGCCCCTAGAGGCTTGAATTTGGAAATGAATCATACTTTGTAGTTCTAACCATTTGACTATAGAAGCTATAGCATGGTTCTTTAAAAACCATTCTGAACACTTTTAATTGATTAATTATTTAATTGATGTTCTTATAAAATATACTGCTGAATGTCATGAATTCATTCCTGTGAAGGCTTGTATAGCCGAGGTACCAGAAGACATTAAATACTTTTTGCAGTTGCCTGGCTCCTGAACGTGGTTGTGTTTTTTTGGATCTATGTGTGTACATAAAACAATCCTTTCAGTGTACATTTTGCATACACAATTAAAGTGACCAAATGTATAGCACAGATGTGCTTGTGTGACATTGGACATGATTAAAATAGTACATTGCATCCAGCTGAAAAGTAAGGTATTCTTGCTGGTCTGAATAACAAAAATACAAATTATGACCAAAAAGTGCAGTTCAGATCACCTAGTAATATGTATAACCTATCTGTGATGAACTGCAGTTTGCAAGATGGACATCATAACATTCAGAGATGCTGTTAGTTAGAGGTCTGAGTAGTTTAAAAGCTGATGCAGTGCAAGTACAGTTAAATGCAGTGCATCCCATGCAGAATTTATGAATACGGACATAGGTTCATAGGTTCATAGGTTCATACTAGGCTATCTGCCCGAGGGCATTTACAAGCCTAGCCCATAGTTTTGTGGCTTACGCCACCCCTTTAGTATGGGGAACTATACATTTCTTGTCAAGTAATCAATTGTAATCAATTGTACTAAATGAGTGCAGAGTGTGTCTGCAATCAGGAGTTTGCTGTAAGTGGAGAAGCTTGAAATACAGAATGCAAAATTACTAGAGTCATGGTGCAACTCTGAAAAGTTATACTGACTTTCTTGAAAAATGGGGATGCGTACACGCAGAATATCATATGCAGCTGTCACCAGAAGTAATTCCTGCAATTCATGCTCCAAGTAAGTGCTTATCTTGCTTGAGATATAATTGTAAAAGAGCTAAAGTATATTCATTTGCTAATAGGGATGCAAAAAATCTGTGCCTAATGAATGACTCAACAGTATGGTGACCACAGTTAAACAAAAACAAAATAAGAATTTGAATTTTCCACACCAGACCATGGTGTCAAGGGTTAAAGCCCTTACTGTATCCCAGATGACCTGTGTTTAACTAGCAGTACAGGTACTGGAGGGTGAAAAGAAGGGGAGGATGACAGTCAGTTGCTGAAGCCATCTTTCCCATCATAGGACGATAGGCAGCCTAAACCCAATATAATAGTAGCCTTAAGAGTCAGGCAAGTCAGGTTGCAGTGGTTATACCACTTTTATGGAAGTGTATCCATACATGGAAGCACACATCCCCCCTGCAGAAACAGACATTGCAGAGCTCATAAGGTTGCCACAGGGTACGACTAGTTAGGACATACTCCCCAGCAGCTCTATGAGGCTGCATCAGCATCTTTGGTCACTTCACTGACCCCAGATATAGGTCAATTTGAAAACAAGGGTGGCTAAAGCAGTAAGGAATTTATAATGATCACAAGATCTTAACAAATGAATCAGGAGGAGAAAATGGATCAGTAATGAATATTACTCTTGCAACTATTGTGTATGTACTTACCGTAGTGCCAAATTCCACATACTTTTCACAGCTTGCTGCAAACTAAGAATGCTGGTAAGTTAAGCCTTATGAAATAAGATCCAAACACTGTACATTTAATATGATTTTTGGAAGGTACTGTTTCTTTAGAATACCATTTGGGATCTGTTTAGCATCCGACATTTTCCAAGATTCTGCAGCAAACATGACTTAGAGGCTGGAATGTGTCACTAACATTACTGATGACGTTCTAATCTAGGGCATTTCAAAGGTAAGGTCATGACAAATACCTTATTAAGTCACTGCATAAACTAAGCTCACAATGTTTGTAACTCAGCAAAGCAAAACAGATGTTACTTCATTGAAGTACATGGGCAACACATGGCACTAAATGATTTACAGCTGCAAGATGACAAAGTATATGCAACTGTGAACACAGGGAAACTTCTTAGCAAGTCTCTGTTAATGTGAAGTTGCTAAAGAGCTTCATTCAACAGATCAGGTGTCCATTTACCTAATGTGTGATTCTAAGTCCCTTAGCCAGACACTTCTCCTGAGTCATCAGTGAAAAGAAGCATGCATTGACTGAGTTTAACTGGTAAATAAAAATTACTTTTAAAATAAATAAGATTAAAATGATGATCTTCACATTAAACTTCTCTGTAATATAATTATTGCTTGATGAGCAGATGCTGTGAAATCGTTAGGTCCATTAATTAAGCTATATTTTCTTTTCAGACATGGTTTCATGCAAATATAGAAGCTTAAAAATGATGTTATCACATACACTCTGGTGAAAATTAAATATTGATAAACTTGCATGAATCTCACTCAGATATGCCTAAGTGCAAAGAAGAGTAAGAGAATCTGTATTGGCCTAATATGAGCAGCTGGATTAGGCAAATGGTGCATGATTATGAACTCCATGACATTTTCAGGAATCAAAACCAGAAAGTACAATTAATTTCATGTGAAATGTCTTTGCTACCTTCGATAAAGCTCGGTATTTTCTTGTACTGTAGTAATGTCTGTTTTTGACTTTGTTTTGACTGCTACTTGAAATATCTAGATGTGGTCTAAATAAAAGACACTACAACCAACACAGTGATCGATGAGTAAAATTCAGTCTTTAGTAGACATACCCCCAGATTCCTAAAAGCTTTCACAGTGTGCAAGATCAGTGCAGAAGCCCATGCAGGCAATATGTCCGTCGTGCGATCCAGGCGCAGCCTGCAAGGGTGTGCACAAGCGCCCCTGCACTAATCTTACACGGACGAAGCCCTTGTATGCAAATCACCACATTTGCTGGAGAAATCCATGCAAATGAGGTAAATTTGTGATCCAGGAACCTTGCGACTGTCCATGCAGACTAGTGCAATCAGCAGAAATGTACTCGGTTAGTAACCGAGTACATGTCTGTAAAATCCAAAATGGAGCTATGACAGCCCCAAATAAAGGCTACATATCATGTAGTAAGCATGCCAATGGCCAAGTATAAGGCCATTGGCATTGCAAACACTAAAAAAATTTAAAAAATCAACTTTTAATTCCTATTAGCCGATCCCGACTGTTTAAGCATAGGGCAAGGGTGCGCAAACAGGATCAGGGGAAATAACATAACAAACATAAATTAAGCATTCTAACTAAAATCAGCATTCTGCCATGCAAGTCAATGGCAGGCAGAGGACAACATGGCCAGTGAGTAGTGGTTGCTAAGGAGGGAGGCTCAGTGTGAGACATGTAACTAGGCATTAGCAGGCAATCTTATGCAAATGAGGGGAAGGATAGTGAATCCCAGTTTTACCCAGGATGTGAGGCAGGTCCCAACAGTGTAAGAGTATGAATAGTTGGGTGCAAGCCTAGGAGGTAGGTGACATCATGGGGGGGTGTCAGGCATACTGTAAGCAGATTGGAGCCCTGTGGCTCGGAGTTGCTCCTCACTAAGCACAGCTAAGCTGGGGGGAGGGTCTAAACCTGCCTAGCAGTCTTTACAAAGCCTAAACGGGTGTGTGCAGCAGGCACCAGGTCGTAGAGGAAGAAAAAAGAGATTAAACCAGGAAATAACAGCAGTGTGCACATTTGAGCACTGTATTTGCACAGCGCGCACATGGGCTTAAACAGGAAGGCAATGGGAAGGGAAAACAGCAGTAGGAAGATAATCAAGGAGAACTAGCTTAGCTGGCAGGTGAAATGTATCAGAATCAGTCAATTACACAGACAGCAGACCAGCTCAGCCCAGAACACTAGTATAAACTATGCAAACACCTCCCCCTCTGGTTTTTCCCACACTCTACACCACCGGTGTATACAAGCAGGGAAATTTTAACTAACAAACCTACAAAATGAGAAGGGTGTTATAGACTGCATGCATATACGCATCAAAGCACCACCCGGTGAGCAAGGTAAGGCCTACTTCAAATGCAGGGGCATCCCTTGCATCAACCACCAGGTTGTATGTGATGCCCAGGGCATTATACTGAATGTGCATGCAGGCTGCCCTGGAAGCTATGATGATTCCCACATATGGCATCTTACGCAGCTGTACCAGAGATTTGCCAATGGGGACATCCCCTACAGCTACCTAGTGGGGGATGCTGGGTACACACTGGAGCTGTGGCTGATGACACCCATCAGAAATGCACAGACACCTGAAAAACAATGCCATAATGAGGCACACGCATATGCCAGACATAATAGAGCATGTGTTTGGGATGCTCAGGTCACGGTTCCGGTGTCTGGACACATCCGGTGGAGCCTTGCAGTACTCATCAGCTACATGTACCCAAATTGTTATGGTATGTGCTATGCTACACAATATGATCCTGTGGAAACAGGTGCAGCAGGAACAGCATGGGGCAGGGACACACAGCCCCCCACCAATGCCAAGGCCTGCACAGGCACAGAGTGACCTGGAGAATGAACAACCTGAGTCTACCCCAGTAGGCAAAAGAGGCATGCCCAGTATGCCCTGGCCTTGGCAAAGAGCAACACATAGCACATGCACTGACACAGTAGGGACCCAGGGGATGACACCTCTCTCTGACTCACACATACAGTAAAAGGGATGCCAAACATGACACTACCTGTGCTCAACCATGTATAGGGAGTGTACTATGTGCATCCAATATGGGCAGCCCACCAGCACCATCCACAAGCACGCCCACAGGTAAGGCAATCAACCTACCAATTGCCATATGGAGTAGAATGTGTCATTACCTGTAGCTATGATATGGATGTGAGCATGCAAGGGAAATGGGAGGCTGGATATTATAGCAGCAGACAGTAGACACCCACAGTGGCACTATGACATCTGTAACACATAGTGGAGTCACCATAATAGCCAGTACTACACAGGGTGACAAAACCCACTGCAGGAAATGTGCTGAGTGACATGTGTGTCCATATGACCTACACATGCCAGTCAGGACAGTTCACATATCCGACAATAGTGTCAGGCAGCAGGACAGGTGTAGACAAACCCAAACAGAGCCTGTGCCATGGCCCCAGAATGATGGCTGTGGTTAACCTCCCCCAGGCCTACACAGACAGACCACAGCAGGGCAGGCAGTGGGATGTCAGTTCTGAAGGGTAGGAAGTCAGACAATAATATGTAGGGCAACCAAAGCCACAATCTGTAGTACACTTGTATGCCTCTAGCCAGCATGATAGGTAAGACTACAGACTGAAATGGAGTACCCAACATACCAGTACAGTCCCAGCAAATGTGTATAAGTGTCAGGTGTGCCCCCCATCCTATATAGACATATAGAAACAGTCAGGTGTGTCCCCCCAATCCTATGCAGAAATGTAGAAATAATCAGGTGTGACCTCCCCCTAACCTACATAGAAATATAGTAACAGTCAGGTGTGCCCCTCCTAATCCTGTGTAGAGCTGTAGAAACAGTCAGGTGTGTCCCCCCTCCCCCCACTATGCAGAAATGTAGTAATGGTCAATGCCAAATGATGGGTGGATACCCTGCAGAGACAGCATGCTACCTGTCGGTATACAACACAAAGGTCAGCACTGCAGTACAAACTAGACAGACTTGACCCACACATGCAATACAGATGGCCATACTGGGCATGCTCATACACTTGGAGAAATGAAAGCAATGTAAGGCAACAACATGCTGAAAGGTCATACTGGGCATGCTCACACACTTAAACACATGATGGCCATGTCTGCAAACACCAATAGACCAGACATATCTGGCAGTTGCAGTTGTTAGTGCAGACACCCTTCAGTATGCACCACTCATGCCTTGCACACACAGTGGATAGGAATACAGTCATATATGTAAGGACAACACACGATAATAAGCCAAAGGTAGAGGGACATAGATGTATGGAAGAGAGTGACTGTGACAAGGAGCCATTCAGGCTTGTCCCACCCAGCACACAGCCAAAGGGCCCCAAACACATAAGGTGCAGGTGTCACTCACTGCAGATACTAGCTACCAGTATCTGTCAGCATTACAGACCATGTGGTGCAAGTGCCAGCTGTGCAACATGACTGTATAAGGAAGTAGTCATCTAGCAACTGTATACACATACCTGTGAAATATTACCCTGTGTGTGTCCGCATGTGGCATGTCAACCCCTACATGAATGGGTAATGGCCCATGCACACATACTGCCCTCCCCATAGCCCTACTATGACAAGCCCGCTGAGGGCATCCAATGTGAAATACACATTAGGGAGAGTTGCAGCCCAGTAATCTCCATAGAACACCCTATAAGTGCGTAACACTGTAGTGTGATAAACTAGTTAGGTAAGAGTTCTATCCACAGACATGGTGAGTGTGTGTGTGTCTGTCTGTGTAGAGAGTGATGCTTTTTAGGCTAGCCACACTCCCCACAATCCAAATGCTCAACCTTTGCAAGGCAGCTGATGTCATCCACCTAGTAATGCACCTCTTGGAAGCTGTAGTGTAGTAATCTCTGTAGTGCATCCTGTAAGTGCGTACCACTGTAGTGTGATAAACTAGTTCGATAGGAGTTCTATCCCCAAACATGGCAACTGTGTGTGTGTGGCTGTCTGTCTGTGTAGAGAATAATGCTTTTTAGGCTAGCCACACTCCCCACAAATCAAATGCTTAACCTTTGCAAGGCAGCTGATGTCATCCACCTGGTAATGCACCTCTTGGAAGCTATAGCCCAGTAATCTCTGTAGCGCATCCTGTAAGTGCGTACCACTGTAATGTGATAAATTAATTAGATAGGAGTTCTTTACCCAGACATGGCAGCTGTGTGTGTGTGTGTGCCTATCAGTCTGTGTAGACAGCAGTTCTTTTTAGGCTAGCCACACTCCCCACAATCCAAATGCTCAACCTTTTCAAGGCAGCTGATGTCATCCACCTAGTAATGCACCTCTTGGAAGTTGTAGCATAGTAATCTCTGTAGTGCGCCCTGTAAATGCGTATCACTGTAGTGTGATAAGCTAGTTAGGTAGGAGTTTTATCCCCAGACATGGCAACTGTGTTTGTGTGTGTCTGTCTGTCTGTGTAGAGAGCAATGCTTTTTAGGCTAGCCACACTCCCCCAATCCAAATGCTTAACCTTTGCAAGGCAGCTGATGTCATCCACCAAGTAATATACCTCTGGGAAGCCACAACCCAGTAATCTCTGTAGCATGTCCTGTAAGTGCATGCTACTGTAGAGTGATAAACTAGTAAGGTAGATGTTCTATCCCCAAACATGACAACTGTGTGTGTATGTCTGTGTAGAGAGCGATGCCTTTTTAGGCTAGCCATACTCTCCACAAACCAAATGCTCAACCTTTGCAAAGCAGCTGATGTTATTCACCTAGTAATACACCTCTGGGAAGCTGTAGCCAAGTAATCTCTTCAGTGCATCCTCTAAGTGTGTACCGCTGTAGGGTGATAAACTTGTGTTGTAGGAGTTCTATCCCCAGACATGGCAACTGTGTTTCTGTCTGTGTAGAAAGCAATGCCTTTTTAGGCTAGCCACACTACCCACAATCCAAATGCTCAACCTTTGCAAAGCAGCTGATGTCATCCACCTAGTAATACACCTCTGGGAAGTTTGTAGCCCAATAATCTCTGTAGTGCGAGTCATAAGTGCATACTGCTGTAGTGTGATTCAGAACCTTGGGAGGGTTCTATACTTCCCATGGCAGTTCTGGATGTTTTGTGTATGTTCCACTGTCTGTGTAGGGAACAATGCATTTTAGGCTAGTCACAGTCAGTACATATCAAATACCCTACTTTGGCAATCCTGCTGATGTCAGCCAATGTGATATACACCTTTGGGGAAGGAGTATAGCAGTACTCACCATGGTGTGTACTATAACTGTGTAGTGTAATAAACTTGTTAGGCAGGGGTTCTACTCCCAGAGATGACAGGTGCATGTGTGTTTGTACCTTGTAACCTGTGTGGAGGAGAGTGTGCATGTGTGTGTGACACCTAGGCTCAATGTATAGTGGGTTTTGCAATTTTCTTTTATGGTGGCCCTAGTACATATCACAATGTCCACTGTACAGGGAAAGCAGCTGTGAAATAGCCGAGAGGCTGGGGTGCATATCCATACCCATACATGTGATAACAAGGCCAGTCAATCACAGTTACCAACCCCAGTATTACCCAGAGCATACTCTCAACCCATGTATCATACACACACACACATGGCAAGGCAACAGCCAAGATGTGTGTAGTACACTGCATATTGGTGATTGATAGTAACAATGGTGTGAATGCAGTGGTCTACATATGCCATGGCACCCTGTCCAGCAGTATGATAGTCACCTAATTGCAGACAGTGCACCTTCAGTATGTTACCCACCGGATGCCTGCAACAACTGTGGTTCCATCAAATGTGATCCGCAAAGGACATACCATGCCTTACACATATGCCCTGTATGGACAGATTCCACTGACACCAGGGAATATGTGTAGCAAGCTACCAATGTAGGTGCAAGGTCAACCAGTTGTCCATTACCTGGCCCCGACACATGAGGACGGGACTGTCACATCTGATGATTACATTCTGTGTACACAACATGGGCCAGACAAACCAGGTATACTTTCACATGCCACTGTACATGAATGAGGGATATGTGCACATCCCAAACACCGTCCATGTCATGGTGTATAGAACACATACATGCCAAGCATTCCACAGCACTGGCCACGCACAATAGTAACCCAGGAGACTGGATGGTGCAAACTATACCCACCTGTGTTGTCCATTCTGGACACTACATCCCTTAGAAATAATGCAGACCATTCTCATGTAGCTTGGTGCCAAGTTATACCCCTCACCTAGCCTTGTACAGCTGTCTGGGACCGTCAACCACTAGAAACAGTTCAGCCGTGGTTTTACTTCTATTATTCCTTATGTCCACAACTAACAAAAAGAAAAACAAATAAATAGAAAAACCCTCACTTTATTAGCAAGAAACAACAAAGCTTTCAGGAATATCCCATCTTCAGTGTTCAGTCAAATCAGTTAAAACTCCACGTGGGCCAGCAGAGTAATCCAGGCTGCAGAGAGCTGAATAAGCGACTTTTCTTGATACTAAGTATATTTTTTGTTGCTTTCCACATCTGAATACCTAGCAACTGTATTTCGCCTGCCTTTCTGTTACATTGAAGCTGTTTTTACTGCATTTAACTTAATATTGCACTTGGAATCCTTGTTTGTTACTATTTGACTGTATTTGTAGCAAATTCTTCTGTGTAAGCTGTAGTAGCTGATTCATAGCATTTATAAGTGTTTGCTGTACCTGTTTCTGCCTGTTTTGTGAAAAAAAAAAAAAAAGAAAAAAAAAATCTCTTGTTTTTCCTGCTTTACTAGTTTAGTCCAGTTTCAGAGTTGCTGATTCCTGGGCTTTGGTTGTAGTTCCTGTGTACTGTTTCCTTGCCTTATTTGGGGAAGGAAGCTACCTTGCTTTCCTGCTTTACTAGTTTAGTCCAGTTTCAGAGTTGCTGATTCCTGGGCTTTGGTTGTAGTTCCTGTGTACTGTTTCCTTGCCTTATTTGGGGAAGGGAAGCTACCTTGCTTACCAGTGGGAGTGGGAAGCATTGAGCTGCCTTTTGTCCAGTTTTGTGAGGTTTCAGCCAGTAACTAGTAGTTTATTGGTCGTTTTGGGACAGTTTCTAGCTTTTTCCAGCCCCCTGGTATAAAACTTTCAGCTTGTACCTACTCAGCACAGACTCCACGTGGGCCAGCAGAGTAATCCAGGCTGCAGAGAGCTGAATAAGTGACTTTTCTTGATACTAAGTATATTTTTGTTGCTTTCCACATCTGAATACCTAGCAACTGTATTTCGCCTGCCTTTCTGTTACATTGAAGCTGTTTTGACTGCATTTAACTTAATATTGCACTTGGAATCCTTGTTTGTTACTATTTGACTGTATTTGTAGCAAATTCTTCTGTGTAAGCTGTAGTAGCTGATTCATAGCATTTATAAGTGTTTGCTGTACCTGTTTCTGCCTGTTTTGTGAAAAAAAGAAAAAAAGAAAAAATATCTCTTGTTTTTCCTGCTTTACTAGTTTAGTCCAGTTTCAGAGTTGCTGATTCCTGGGCTTTGGTTGTAGTTCCTGTGTACTGTTTCCTTGCCTTATTTGGGGAAGGGAAGCTACCTTGCTTTCCTGCTTTACTAGTTTAGTCCAGTTTCAGAGTTGCTGATTCCTGGGCTTTGGTTGTAGTTCCTGTGTACTGTTTCCTTGCCTTATTTGGGGAAGGGAAGCTACCTTGCTTACCAGTGGGAGTGGGAAGCATTGAGCTGCCTTTGTCCAGTTTTGTGAGGTTTCAGCCAGTAACTAGTAGTTTATTGGTCGTTTTGGGACAGTTTCTAGCTTTTCCAGCCCCTGGTATAAAACTTTCAGCTTGTACCTACTCAGCACAGACTCCACGTGGGCCAGCAGAGTAATCCAGGCTGCAGAGAGCTGAATAAGCGACTTTTCTTGATACTAAGTATATTTTTGTTGCTTTCCACATCTGAATACCTAGCAACTGTATTTCGCCTGCCTTTCTGTTACATTGAAGCTGTTTTACTGCATTTAACTTAATATTGCACTTGGAATCCTTGTTTGTTACTATTTGACTGTATTTGTAGCAAATTCTTCTGTGTAAGCTGTAGTAGCTGATTCATAGCATTTATAAGTGTTTGCTGTACCTGTTTCTGCCTGTTTTGTGAAAAAAAGAAAAAAAGAAAAAATATCTCTTGTTTTTCCTGCTTTACTAGTTTAGTCCAGTTTCAGAGTTGCTGATTCCTGGGCTTTGGTTGTAGTTCCTGTGTACTGTTTCCTTGCCTTATTTGGGGGAAGGGAAGCTACCTTGCTTACCAGTGGGAGTGGGAAGCATTGAGCTGCCTTTTGTCCAGTTTTGTGAGGTTTCAGCCAGTAACTAGTAGTTTATTGGTCGTTTTGGGCCAGTTTCTAGCTTTTTCCAGCCCCCTGGTATAAAATGCGCTACACGTGCGTAAGGGCGATTTAGAGCGATTTAGCACGGAGCTGCCACTGTTGCACACTAGGGCAGTGCCGGTTAAGCAGGTTTAAACTATTCGGGCTACCTAAAGTCCACTCTTCAAATTTTCCTTTAAAACTACCTTCCTCGAACTATACTACTGATCAAATCAGCGTATCCTATAACTAAAAGCATCAACTCTACTTGACTCCAAGTAGACTATTCTCTATCTATTAAACCTAGCACTTGCTCCTACAGTACTTATTACCTTGATATGGCACTCTTGTCATAGATAGTACCCCAAAAAGGCAACCCCCCATTTCTCGGTCACCCACGTCCCCCCGAATCTTTTTTTAAAGTTTTTCGTCTACCCTTCTAGCATGTCGAGGGATCAGTTGCTAGTGTCCTCTTCTGCTCAGCTGGTGAACCTGGGAATATTGAGGCAATGTTTCAATTGCCTCATGTACACAGACAACCCTTTCCTCCTCCCACAAAACACAAATACATGCGAGAGATGCAACTATACGGCCAAACTGGAGGCTGAGCTCTCTCAACATAGGACTGGCAAGACCAGTCAGGAGGAGAAGGTTACCACACACACTATAGACCCAGTCTCACATAGTACCATTACAACCTCAAATCATACACATAAACACACAAAGACATACTCGGAGGCTCTGATCAAAATCTACCAAAACAGCAGAGGCCACCAAAGCAGACACCCAAACAACCACCACCTCAGAACACAACACCCGCAACACATAGACCTCACAGTCAGAGTGTCAAACAGTCACAGCCCTTAAGGCCAAACACAATGCCAGACACACTAGTCATTGGTGACTCCATAGTCAGACACACTGATGTCCCGCTCACCAGACTGAGTAAGGAGAAGGTCACAGTAAGCTGCCTGTCGGGCGCTAGAATCCGCCACATAACGCAAGCACTCAGGTCTCTCAACAGCAGGTACAAATATGACTCAGTCATTGTCCACGCTGGTGTAAACGACCTGAGACGTACCTCCTTGGACTACATGAAAAGAGACATTGAGGAGCTCTCTGATTATGTAGCCCAGGCAGGTATGACCCTGACCTTGAGCAGTATCCTACCTTCACCAAGAATGATGCCACAATACAGAGATAAGATGATCAGCTTTAACAATTGGCTTAAACACTGGTGTCATTCAAAGGGGATCCAGTATCTGTCTGCCTGGGATGACATGCTGGACAAGCCACGCTGCTTCGCAAGGGACGGCTTGCACCTGTCACCCCTGGGATTCGGATATTGGCAAAGGCTCTTGCCACCCCATAGTGCCTTTTTAGGCAAGGCTCAAATTCTAAACCTACCACCCTAGAACACAAAAAGGAAAAACTAAGGGTAATGCTGCTCAATGCCAGAAGTCTAAATCTCAAAATGCACGCACTCGAGGCCCTTCTCAGTATGGAGAACATCGATGTCTGTGCTGTGACAGAAACCTGGTTCAAGGCTCCTGAGAGCACCCCAGCTATCAGGTTTTACCTCATATCATGCTCCGCCCCAAAATCCAGACAATACCAAGAAAGGGGGGGGTATCCATATTCATCAAGGACACCCACACCTCAAGACTGGTGGCAACGCACGATGCATCGGAGACCATCCAGGTGCAATTAACCATAGGCAAGACTGCTCTGCAAATTGTAGCATGTTACAGGCCACCCTCACAAACTCAGGAAACTCACATGGCCTTCCTGAAAACACTAGAGGGGATAAATGTATCACCAAACACCATCATACTAGGTGACTTCAATTACCCTAATATAGACTGGGAACACTACTCGAGCCCAAACACCCTAGCCCAAAAGTTCCTGGAATTCATAAACTCAAATGCCATGGAACAACTAGTCACCATCCCCACAAGAGGAGATAACATACTTGATCTCATCATCACGAACATGGGAGCACAATGTTCAACACCGAAGTATACCCCTCACTGGTGAGATCAGATCACAAACTAATCTCGCTGGAGGTCCTCATCCCACCCCCACCTGAAATAAAAAAGACCACAGTAAAGAACTTCTCAAGAGCCGACTTCACACTTCTAAAGACTAGTGTGGTCTCCTTTCAGGCCCCGAAATGCGGAAAACAATACTCAAGCCGCTGAATCACTTACAAACGCCTTCTACCAGCACCTGCAGGACTGCATGGATAAGGCAATCCCAAGCAAAACAAAGACTCTTTATACCAAAGGCAAGCGTCCAGTCTGGTGGACCCCAGCCATAAACAAACTCTACAACAAAAGGAGGAAGCTACTACAAGATAGAGCAAAATCCTTAAAAGGTAAGACACCCTTGATCACTATAAGTAAAAACTAAGAGCTCTCATAAAATCATCCAAAGCAAATTTCGAGAGAAAAATAGCTAAAGACTCAAAAGACAATCATAAGGCCTTCTTTAGCTATGTTAGAAACCTAGGAGGAAACTCCCAGATATGCTCAGAACTAGTTCAAAATGATGTGAAGATTACTGATCCTACAGACATTGCCAACATACTGGCTGACAGGTTCAGTGCAAACTCCCCTCCCCAAAAGGAGAGATATCTATACCAAATGAGTGCAGCCCCCAAACATCTCCAGCGCCCAAGTGAGAACTGCTCTCTCCAAAGTAAAAACACAGCATCCATGGGACCCGATGGTGTCCCGGCTGTGTGCTCCACGAACTCAATGAGGAATTAAACCCACAGCTAGGACAGCTGTTTAATCAAAGTCTTACCTCTGGATACGTACCCAGCGAGTGGCGCACTGCAACTGTGGTCCGACTTCACAAAGGCGGTGCCTCCACAGACCCTGGAAATTACCGCCCATTAGCTTGACAAGCCTTATCTGCAAAGCCATGGAGAGGATCATAATGGACCTCATAAATAAAGACATAGGGAATTTGCAGACTTTGGATCCAACCCAGTTTGGCTTTGTCAAAGGCAGATCATGCCTTTTAAACTTGGTTGACTTTTTGAAACAGTCACCAAAGCCATTGATGAGGGAAAGGCAGTCCATACAGCCTACCTCGATCTGGCTAAGGCCTTTGATACAATACCCCACTCGGGTATCATTGAAAAACTCATCAGCTTAAATGTTAACCCATACATCACAAGATGGGTTGCAAACTGGCTGAGTGACAGAACCCACAGGGTCAGAGTTGCTGGCGCCATGTCAGACTCAAAGCCTGTCACAAGTGGTGTCCCACAGGGCTCAGTCCTGGGCCCACTCTTGTTTGGCATCTACTTTTCCAGTACAAGCAAACACAGGAGGGTTATGGCTGACAAAGTTTGCAGATGACTGCAAACTGGGCCATAGTAGAAAACACATCTGACACAGATATCCTTCAGAAGGGTCTCACAGAAACGGATAACTGGTGCCAGAGCCACGGCCTAAAGTTAAATGCCAAAAATGCATAGTCATACCCTTCGGGAAAAACAAGGTTACCCTAGCTACCAAATAGGTGGCAATCCACTGAGCACAGAAGAAGTTATCAGGGACCTGGGGACCCAGGTTGATAGTAGTCTGTCATTCGACACCCATGTAGCTAAAGTAGTTAGGAAGTCCTTCTACATTGCCCACCTTATCATGAAGGGATTCTCATCTAGATCAAGGGAGGTCATAGTCTCCCTTTACTCATCACTCATCAGACCAATGATTGAGTACAATGCCCCATTCGAATGTATCTGACCCGACACTTGCAGCAGCTGGAGAGGCCACAAAAGTTCCTCACCAAAAGGATAAAGGGTCTCAAAAATCTGTCCTATGCTGCCCGACTGAAAGAACTCCAGCTCTATTCAGTCGCCACCGCTTGCTCAGAGGTGACCTTTGCCTAACATACAAGGCCATGTCAAACCCAGATTTGATGAATATGCTTCACCTCAAAGATCTAGATCCATCAGAGCCACAAGGGTGGGAGACTTAAACCTCGACACGGCTATTAATAGGACGTGCTGGAGGGATAGATTCATCACCCAAAGACTCCCTATGCTGTGGAACAAAATCCCGGTACATGTGAGGCAGAGCACCTCGCTGGCCTTGTTCAAGAGAAATCTTGACCAATGGATGGGAGATCGCAGATATACCCCAGGAATTACCTCAGTGTCACTGCTCGACAGAGGCACAGCAAAATAATGGGTATAGTTCCCCATACTAAAGGGGTGGCGTAAGCCACAAAACAATGGGCTAGGCTTATAAATGCCCTCGGGCAGATAGCCTAGTATGAACCTATGAACCTATGAACCTATATATATAGAAATAAAAAAGCAAACCACATGAACAGCCATCCAATGTGGAAACATAAGCCATTAGCAAATCAATTTAAGATTTTAAAAACACACTACTGTGTATAAAAAAAAATTATATATATATATATATATATATATATATATATATGTGTGTATATGTATATGTATATATATATATATATATATATATATATATATATATATATATACACATATGTCTAAAGTAAAAACTCAAAAGTAACATACAATCAATAAAAGCGCTTATTTTGACGAAAATATAATAAATTATTTATATTGCTTCTGTTTAAAGTCTAACATTGGTTTAATTGTTACCATGTTATTCAGCCCAGGTGCTCTATCTGTTTCAAGTCTTATAATCCACTTATACTCAGACATCTCCAATTTATTATTTGTGTCTTCAAGCCTCAGACTTCCATGTACAATCTCTAACACTTTAAATTTTTGAAGCTATGTAAGATTCCCTCAGCCATGCTATGTTTTTCTAAAGCATTAGATGCAACACTCCTTCTTATGTCCGATTTATGCTCAATAATGCAGTCTTTCAAACATCTTGAGCATTTTCCAACATAAAATCCTTGGCAGAGCCAGTCAATTCATTTTCCATTCTTATAATTTCATCTGAAAGCTCTTTTTCAATTGGTAGAAAGTGCTCATTCATCAAGAGCATATAGTCTCTACTCAATTTCAAATTTAATTGCTACCAAGACTTCAGAAGCTCAGGATATGTATTGGCGTAGGCAGGAATTTTTAAAATACGCAGTACATAGAAGTTTGAGGCTTGGAGACACAAATAATAAATTGGAGATGCCTGAGTATAAGTAGATTATAAGACTTGAAGCAGATAGAGCACCTGGGCTAAATAACATGGTAACAATTAAACCTATGTTATATTTTAAACAGAAGCAATATAAATAATTTATTATATTTTCATCAAAATAAGCACTTTTATTGATTGTGTATTATTTTTGGGTTTTTACTTTAGACATATGTGTATGTATATTTATGTATATATATATATATATATATATATATATATATATATATATATATATATATATTTTTTTGTTTTGTTTTTTACACAGTAGTGTGTTCTTAAAATCTTAAATTGATTTGCTAATGGTTTATGTTTCCACATTGGATGGCTGTGTCATGTGGTTTGCTTTTTTATTTCTATATATATGATGGTTTTAACTGATTTGACTGAACACTGAAGGAGGGATATTTCCGAAAGCTTTGTTGTTTCTTACTAATAAAGTGAGCGTTTTTCTATTTATTCGTTTTTCTTTTTGTTAACCGTCAACCACTGCACACCCATGAAGCAATGCACACATGCATGCCGGCACTAGCACCCTGTGTCTGTGTGTGTAGTGTATGATGCTACCGACCACAATCACACCCAGTGCCACACCCAGTGTCATACTGAAGCATGCTCTCTAATGTCAGACACTGTCACATACCCATTGACCATAGAACCCAAGGTAACCCCTTTGGGCCAATTCATACCTATGCATTACTGTACTGTGGCAAGTTAACTGGTTAGGAAGGGTATTACTTACCCTGCCAAGTGTGGCAATGTGTATGAGTCCCTTACAGAGTGCGGCTGTGTTGATGCTGACACCTGTTCATGTGGACAGGCTTGTGTGCTACACCTACTGTACTGCAACAGTGTTGCAGATGTTTCTCACCAGCACATATATGTCTAGACAGCTCACCAACATGTAAGCTATGTGGTGTATGCAATAACTGCATACACATGTGATAGCCATGCATGGCAGTCAATTGTTTGAAACCCCATACTGGTAGGTGTGTTACATAAACATGCTTACATTTTACTCACCCACACCTTCCCTGACATACTTTGTCTCTGTCTGTCCCACCCACACCCTCTCTGGTGGATGTGGGATGTACACCTGCTTTGCTAGGCAGCAGCATGTGTTTCGTAAATGATGGTCATGATCAGCTGATGCCCTCTGCACCAATTGCAGTTCTCCTCTAGCTAAGTGCATGTGGAACAGCTCTGGTAACATTCCCATAGCCAATTGCATGGTAACACACTCCACTATCTAGGAACATCATTTTGGTGTTGGCTCTTTACATCCACTGTGGGCAGGAACTAGAACTGTTGTTTGGTGAAATGCAGCCCAGATGGATTGGCAATTTACATCTAACAGCTTACACTGTGGAAACAGGGCAAAACACAGGAGGTGGGTGTGCCTGGCCTGACTACAGACTGTAAGTGCAGCTATACTGCATGTGGAGTAATGTTGATTTAACAGTGTGTGTGTGTGTGTGTGTGTGTGTGTGTGTGTGTGTGTGTGTGTGTGTGTGTGTGTGTGTGTGTGTGTGTGTGTGTGGATATGGCTGTCCTATATGTTGTAATACCTGCCATGACAGTACTGTGTTTATGAGGAATCCGCATTTGCAGGGTCGTCTGCAAACCGGGCAGTGTGTTGTGCCCTTGGTGTCACGTGTTACCCACAGAGCACATATCTGTGAACTGCAGAAGGTAGTGTGAGGATTGCAGTCTGTAGATGGTGTAGATGGTGAAAGCCCTGACAGTTACTGACTTCATATCCCTCATAGGACACATGTTGCAACAAACCCTGTTACAACAGTACATGTATGAGGTTAACACAGCAACATGTCAATATTGGCCCTGTGTATGTGCATCCAGCCACAACTCTGTCATCCTTTGTACGTATGTTGTGCATTATGAGGTGCATGTGTGCTGTAGACCATCATAAGTGTCATCATATCTGATAGCAAGCTAGGGAGATATCAGACTGCTAAACACGTTATGTACAGTACGGGTAATATTTACAGACATTACCAGGACATTCCATGGCCATTTGTACAGTACTGAGGTCTGTGTAACTATGGTGACTGTCGACAGTGTGTATATTTTGAACATGTTCTTCAACCTGTGTACAGACTGTGGCAGATGTCATTGTTATAGGTCCCGTCCTATCTGATGTTACATGCTGCTCAACTGTATGTTACCGTATTGGTTTACATGTTTGTAGGTCCATACACACACACATGTCCCATACCACAGACAGACAGCAGACCACACCGTGTAGCAGCCCAGTATATGTAGGGTTAGTCTGTGAGTGGCACATATGAGGATGTTGTTGAACAGATACTCCATATACTGTACTTTTATGCTAGCTTACCATATGTGGCTGTGTTCACACTGGATGTGGGTATGCACCTTCACACAGGTGCATCTTACCCTGTGGTGAGACATGCCTGCAGGGCCTGCTATATATGCAGGTACATGTGCATTCCCCCATAGGAGATTTTGGCCAGTGATGAACCAGTCTGCCTGTAGCCTGCACAGTGCAGTGTTACATGTCTAACAGCTTAGTGTACTTATCCAGTGACATGTCATGTGGAGATACTTGCCGGATATACTGGTGCCATGTCTCCCTTAACAGTCATGTATGTCAGACAGAGCAGTGGGATGCTGTACAGATGTATGTCACTATCTAATGGATAGTATGTGGCCATGGCACCCCTGTACCAGTGGTATTATGTCAGGCCAGACAGGGGTGTGTGAATGGATACCGGTGGTGGCATATGTATACCAGTCATTATGTGTTATACCTATCTACATGGCTGTTAACATCCATATTGTCATGCATGGTACACATGTTTAGCACTAAGGGGGTCTATGTATACCTTCAGACTGTAAGGAGTGTTTCAGAATGTCAACATATATTGGCCAATATCTGTGCTGCAGTCCACAGGGGTGATACATGCTAGCAGTGGTACTTTACCAGGATGTCCTTAGGATGTCTGTCAGTAACCAATGGCACACATGTGGAGAGCAGAAGTGACCTCCCACACACACCATGTCTGTGAAGACAATCCCAATTACAGTAGCAATAGTGTACCAATATAGCTGCTATACATACCTGACATCCACTTGCACTATGACGTTGGGACTTTAGGGGCTGGGGTAGTTCTACACTCTGTGTCCATTACATATGGTGAGGACATCTGTACACATATACATCCAGATATATATCTATGATTACACATATACATATTGACATATATAGATAGATATGTATAAGTAGATAGATATACATATATACATCCAGATATATACATATACAGAGCAATATATGTCTACACATATACAGATAGTGATACATATGCACATAAACATATGGATATCTACAGATATATTGACAGTAGTAGATATATTGGTATAGATATGTATGCACAATAAGTCATAGATCTCTAAATATATACCAGCACAGCTAGACATATTTGTACACATAGAATGTGCATACATATATAGCTATATAAAAATATCTATATGTACATATATGTATAACTATATATACACATATGCATAGATACATATATGTATAAATATGTACACATATGTACATATGAAGAGGTGTACACATGGCCATATATATGTAGCACTATACAGATGTGTATACAGACATATGTATGTGTATACCTGTGTATGTACATGTAGACATCTATACACCTATATGTATACAATCATATACCTGTCATGAGTAAATGCCATGGTTGCGTATACCCTCCCACATGTATCCCACCATATGTATCTGTTATGTGTACATTATGATGAAACAATATATGTGATGCAACAGTCATATTAATGACAAGGACTACACAATCTAGGACGTAAAGGCAAGTGTTAAATACCACTCAATTTGGATAATGACAGATGTAACAGTAACACAACAGCTGTCCCCAAAGTGGTCATGGCGTAGTGGTCATGTGTTGTGACTTCAGTGTAAAGGGCCTTGAGTTCATGACCTGCAAGGGCTGCTCATTTTGTTGCTGGCCAGAACAAGGACTGTTGGATACAGAGTGGTTAAGGGAGTGTTTGTGCAATGTAGGCCACACACATCGGTATCATGACATAGCTAGGTAGGGGTCTAGTCCCAGTGTTGGCAAGTAACTGTGTGCATGTATGTGGATGGGTCTACACCAGGTTGCAGGGTATATATGCCTCAGTAGGCCACCTGTCCATGTGGCACAGGCAATACCCGGTATAGTAATCTGTGAAATGTGTTTGACTGTACCCCAGATATGTCACTGCCATGGTGTCAGCACAGTGATATACCCCATTGTGCATTATGACTGCAGACCATCCTCGTTCTGACACATGTACACCTACAACACACCTGCATATCAGTTTAGAGACCACAACCAAGCAGTGTTACTAACAGCTAGAAGGCATCATTGCTGGATGGCTACACTACCTGCCAATTATGCCTCACACTCTACACCCTACAACATGTTACACTGCAGAACTGTGGTACACTGATGTACACTCACCCTGTGCATCAGAACCATATTAGCCTGTCCCTGCATCAATGGTATGGATGAAAGGGATGGGGCACATGTATCATCATATGCACAGGGCCTCCTCGTGCTGACACATGTACACCTACAATGCACTTGCATATCAGTTTAGAGACCACAACCAAGCAGTATTACTAACAGCTAGAAGGCATCACTGCTGGATGGCTACACTACCTGCCAGTTATGCTTCACACTCTACACCCTACAACATGTTACACTGCAGGACTGTGGTACACTGGTGTACACTCACCCTGTGCATCAGAACCATATCAGCATGTCCCTGCATTAATGGTATGGATGACAGAGATGGGGCACAGGTATCATCATATGCACAGGTTGTGGTGTTGGTCTGCCAGAGGCCGAGGGTGGGCCATACATTTGACACCATGTGTGTGGGTGAGGGGTGTATTCTGTGGAGCTGGCTGAGGTAATGTGGTGTGTGTAGGTATGAGGTGCCCTAGGTGTGTTTGATTAGTATGTGGGTATGCATGCGCACAATTCTGCCCTGTGGCTGTCCTAGACAGGTGTTTGTGGACAGCTGCAGACCATACCTGTCAGGGTGTGCAGTTCATTGCCTCCGGCCATGGACACGTGGACTGTGCCTGCCAGGGGCTCCGCAGGCATGTGCAGGTACAGGCGTTGAAGTGTTACTCTCACCTGCTGATGACATTTGTCTGCTGGTACCACATCCCTCCTGGTACTGGCCAGGACCACATGCACATGGCCTGCTGTGGTGTGGACAGCACACCCCCCTCACTGCCACTACGGGAGCCTCTTGGTGTCCTAGCATGCCCACGCTGAGTGCCAGCTGTTAATGTTGCTGGGCCATGTCCACACGGGTGTCGCCGCATCCCCACTACATGTCGAAGCACAGACACACCACAGCTGATGAGGGCCATCAGTTCATCATGCTGTCTATCCGCTTGCTCGTTAGAAGCACGGATGGCAGCCGCCGCTTCACATAGGTTTTCACCTACAGTAGCAAGTGCAGCCCTCTGCAGCCTAAGGCCCTGTCTGGTGTAACACTCAGTACATGCCTGCACTGCCATTACAGCATGGAACATGAGTCTGCTGGTTGCAGCTATGTTGCCTATGCCAGGGGCATGATGTCCAGCGGCCCTACCATGAGCACCCTGGGACATCTGCCTATGTGGCAGCCTGCCAGACATCTGGTTATGCCTGCTGTGACTGGACACAGAAGACATGGTTACCACACTTTCCTGTGCAATGCCTCTGAATGCCAGCTGTCCCTCTGCTATGGTCACTGGTGTTGGGGTGTGTATAAGCACTGTAACTGTGTGCAGGGGTGGGGTGGATAAAAGGGGGATGTCAAATGTATGCACATTGTTGGCCCCTGACAATCCCACCTGTGCCTTACCATTATCATCATCATTGTCATCATCATCATCAATATGTGTATGGATCCCTACTTCAGGTTGGGTGCAGGAATGACCCTGACCCACCTTGCCACCTGTGGGGGAAAACAATAACCTCACTTTAAAACCTGCACAGCATTGCTTAACAGTACACACACATACACACACACACACACACACACGCACACACGCACACACACACACACACACACACAGACACACACACACACAAAAAACAGACACACACACATGTCTGTACTACCTACCTGTCCATGCCTTTACAGACAGCCCCACATGTATGTCCATGTGTTACCCCATCCTGCATCACACTTGTTAACATACATACATCGCTACCAGTCATTAACATCACATTCTTCTAAATACATACATAAGCGGCCATTACACAAGGACTGTTGCTACATCACCTGCCTGACCTGTGTGTAGTGGAGTAACATGGCTCCAGTGTTGTCATTTGGTATGCACCCTCTATACGGCCGGAATGATGTGCATGGCCCCTATATATGTGGGCTACTATGCTGTAGCCATAATACCTCACACTGGTGTGTCATGTGTATGTAATGCTCAGTGCATGCAGGATATGCTGCTCTGTCTGCTAATCAAGTGTCAGCTGTAATATGTGGATACACTCCCTGGTGTTGACTATTCCTTCCCCAATGCAATGTAGAGCTGCATACATGGGCTGTAGGTGACCTCTCCGCTGACAGCAATATTAAGTGTGTACCTGGATTCTACCTTCCCTCTGGATGCCTGATCCAAGCTACAGGCCATACTATACTATTTGCTGTCCTGTGAGTACATGACAGGTATTCCTGGTGTGCAATGTGGCACATCATGTCCATGTACTGCACGGTCCCAAAGGGGGGTACAGCCATATGAACACCCCACAATCACACATGTGCATACATGGCCACACATACAAACACGCACATGCACACATGCATCATACATGCACCTACCTCCCACCACCTCACCAGAGTGACCATGCAAGCAAACTAACCACCAGGATGCACACACACTCACACACACACACACACACACACACACACACACACACACACACACACACACATGCAGGTGAGGATGCACAATGATCATACACACACTCCTCCAATTACCCATCTGCCAACATGCAGAACATATGGTACAGAACTGCATGCAGTTCAGCTACACTCACACCATGCTATGATGTGTATGATGCATGTACTGTGACTAGGTGATGCCCCTTCCCCAGGTTACCTCAGCACCCATATACACATTATTGCAGTGCACCTGTTCTACACCCTGCCATGTACTGTGCCCCACAACTCACAGGTGACCAACCCATTGCGGAATGTGTAGTACCATGTCAGTTATGCCAGCTGCATCTCTCACAGCCTCTATGTGTTTCAGCAACAGATACCTGGGATGATATGTGGACTGTTGTCATTGGTGAATCCCAGATGCCTGATTTACAGCTGTCAACATCAACACACCATGTATGGCCACTGCAGAAATGCTTCAACTGACAACCATCACAGCATACCATGGCTATGGGGGGTGTACACACCATTATCGCTTTTACACACACATCTGTGATCTGGCATGATGCCACAGCACTGCAGATCTTAGCTGTACACACATGAGGTATGAAACATATGTCCTGTACATTCACATGCAGTGTCTACAGATTGTGGTAGGTGTGCGGCTGCTGACCACGATGCATACACACCATGTGGGGATGTGTGTGCACACCCTTATGTGATGGTTTATCACACCTCTTGTTTTGTGTACTACAGCAGTCACTGCTCATGACAGGGGCATACCAGTGTGGGCCTTCTACAATTGCCAGTGTATGTTCAGCCTACCCTACACATGTCCCCCTATTCTGCATGTTTGCAAGGTCCACTCATGTGCACATCCCATGGTGTTCACACAATGTCATCATTATTGCAGTGTGGGCAGGGTTACAGATGCCACAGGTCCTGGACCTGACTATATGCAAATAGAGCCATTCCTACCATCCTTAGGATCCCTGCTGAAGTGCACTGGTGTTTCATGCTGAGACTCTCCCTCAGCATTTATGCAGATGCATGACAGGTAAGCCCTACACATATGTGTCAGCTTACAGTGTCCCATACACTGCACACCATATGTTGCAGGCCAGACCCAGCTGATAATGTGGAGTAGTGTAATGCTGTATGCCACAGTGTATCTCAGCAGCAGTTGGCATTGTCCTACAAGTATGTACACTTGTGTTGCACTGTATATGAGTGTTGTTGAGAACATGTCGCTACTGTAGGCCATACCTACCAACAGTATGTTATCCCCTGTGGACACATTCTGCACTGACAGGATGTTAGTTGTCATGCAGGTGTGTGACATACCCTTTCAATAACCCATCCTGTCCGCCCCTGTGAGACCATGCATTTCACAGCAACAATACCTGCACATGTACAGCATGCTTTCAGGGTAGGCGTGTTAGATGTTACATCACCATTACAATTCTGGTGTGTTGGCATGCATCTACATAAGACATACTCACCAGTTTCAGGCTGCTGCCTTGCTGTTACCCCCGAGGGACCTACATAAGTGGGTGAGAGATGCAATGTCAGTGCCCACACCTGTGGCACTGCTACAGGCTGGATGCAGTACTACCATACGTCTACTTTAAATACACATTATACTACCACATCTGGACATCTGATTATCACTACAATGCAGCAACACATTACTTGTATAACATATCAGATATGCATGATCTACATGTACCACTGTGGATATTTACACAACAGTGGTCTACTGATGTGGCCTATGTCCTTACCTGCATGCTCCTCAGCTGTTGTGTGGGTGACACCCACCTCCACAAAGGGGTCCAGTGGTTGATGTTGGTCAGGACAGGCAGGTGCCATGATGCTGGCCAGGAGCTCCTCCACATGTGTCGGGGGATGGATTGCATGGTCCCGCCTGTGGCAAGGTGATCCCACCAGACTGAGGCAGCACACCAATGGGCATTGTGAAACAGGTCACTGAAATGATGATGGAACTGCTCATAACTGAAGTTATGCAGGCCGACATCACTGACCCTGTGGACGAGATCATTCCACAGGGCGGTCTGCTCTTGCTGTGCCAGTGCTGTCCTGCCAAACAGGACCTGGTAGTGCATTACCAGGTGGTTTATTATCACTTTATTCTACTCTACAGAATATGTTGGGAGGCGGCTGTGTGCCATCATGCCTGAAAAACATGAGGATGGGAACAGGCCTGAGTGACTCATATGGCAAGGTTACCACAGTTCATAATACACATCTCTGTCACCACCCCATATCAGCTTCAACAGACTATACACACAACTCATTAGGTATGGCTACAGCTTAACTACCATTTGGACGGATTGTGTAGTATAACACACCTTCTGCTATGTGATTGTAGCCATCTCCCCTGTGTGGACACTAACACTGTGGGCCTGTTACAGACTATTCACTTGCAAGCCATTGTCAGGGCCACTATGGTTATATATATGCCAGTGGTATGGCTGCTTTGAGGTTGTTGCACATCTGACAGTCTGTGTTATGGGGGGGGGGGTTCTATGCATGCTGTTGGACATGTACCGGGATTGTGTAGACTATTACCACCTACATATGTACTATGACAGTGACACATTAACATGTATATGTTCCATTGGCCAGTTGATCCACCTCTCCACACCCATATGACCAGGATACCTGGCCACATCACATGTGTCTGCCAACCTGGGGCCTCCTCGTGTACTGTTACAGCCATACCATCAGGTGGAGCCACCCTGAGGATGTATCTGCCATACTTCCCCATATTCCCATTGCATACTTCACAGGTAGGGGCACTGAGGTGCTAGGATGGGAGTAATATGTGACATACTCATCCAAGGTGCACACACTGCCAGTTGTAGATATCTGTCTGTATTGCTATGTGTGCTGCTGCCTCACACATAGCACACATCACTGTGGTAGTGATATAGGGGACATGTTTACCATACATATCTTTTTGTGTGTGTGTTTGTACAGATGTTGACATTTGCATATCTGTATTTATCTATATGTGTGTACATAGGTTCATAGGTTCATAAGTTCATAGGTAGATACTAGGCTATCAGCCCAAGGGCCTACATAAGCCTAACCAATAAGGTTCCCTGGCTTACGTAGCCCCTTGGGCCGACTTACATATATGTGACTACATATATATGTGCACATATATATATGTCTACACATGGGTATATGTATATATATCTTTAAATATTATATATGTGACATATGTACACATATGCATACCTATATGTGGGGTACATTCAGACATCAGCTTCACAATCTCACAGCACCTTCCTCCACAGCTGCACTGTTCTGCCTTGCTACAACACAGACAGGTGCCACATATAGACATGGCCTGACATTAGGGGGGTATATGTAGGGGCCGATTGCAGGTAACCCTATTACACACCTTTGGCATTCAGGCATGCTACACTACAGATTCTCCTGAGTATCCTGCCAGTGGTGGGCCGTGGCTCCCACATGTCCATCATAATGGCATTACTTCCACCACCGGCTATTGGCCACGTAATATGCATACTTCCCATTACACAACACACATTATGATGGCTTACATCTTGTCTGTCAGTTCTGACATGCACAATTAATGGCTATGCCACACTACACACAGGGACAGACACTATTGTCCATAGCAGTTGTTCAGTTGAACATCATCACAACACCTGATGGTACGTATAAATCATTCCACATCATCTATCCCATTATGATGGACCAGGTACTACATTCTATTACATGTATATATACCTCACATACCTGTTGTGGGAATGATGTCTTGTTGAATGACAGCTGGCTAAACACCTGTGACATCAGCTTAAGCGCTGCATCATTTTTTTTTTGTTTTGTTTTTTTTTTTCTTCTTCTTCTTTCTCTCTCTCTCTCTCGTAGGTGATACACATGATCAGTTGATGGCTTCTGCACCAACTGCATGCAGCTTGCTGTGTAGTACTTACAATTACCACTGTCATGGCAACCACCTGCTATAAATACCCACATCATGTGGTCATGGTCCCTTTACCTTTTCTGTATGATGGGCATCCTTCCTGTGTGTGGGTATCAGTGTTACAGAGAGCAGGTAGCAATACCTCTTACAGGAGAGCTGGCACACTCAGGATAGCTACATATTTGTAGGAGGTTCCAGAAATGCAGACAGAGTGTGAGTAGAGCTGTTTTATGCTTTGTATAGTACTGATGTTACAGGGTGTGTGTGTGTACATACTATTTTATCGTGGAATGCAGTCTGTCTGCATAGCTCTCAACTGTGGGCCTATCCTCTTGGTGGCTAGAGGTGTGCCTATTATGTTTTGTCTGTCCACCACACAGGTGCTGTGTCAGATATTTCACTGGCAGTGTGTGTGTTGAGTGCTATCAGTACATGGCTACATCCAATTATGTTTCTAACCTCAATTCCCTGACTAAGGGTATGTTGCAGACTATCCTGCAACACTAGTGACTTGCTTAGTGTATGGCAACAGTTGTCCACATATGGGCCTGTGTTCCAGCCTCTGTCCTCCACCTACATACCAAGCTTTGCACATATGACATGCTGTCAGGGGTTGGTCTGTAGTGGGCTGTGAGTATATCACACTGCCATTGCTGCCATCAGTCCACTGCTGTTGTATCCCCCACACATATGGTGGGACTGAGGCCATATATGTGTGGGCTTCACCTGCACAATACATGTGTGGCTTATGCAATCCAGAGGCAAGTGTATGTAACATGGGTGTATGGGCCTGTATTAATGAGTCTGGGGGGATGCACCATAAATACCCTAGGCTTTTACAAAATGTGGGGGTATCAGGGTTAGGGCTGCCTTAAGGTATCTGGATGTACAGTACCATACACTTCACCTATATTTACACTACTTACATAAATTGGGTTAATGCAGGCATACTGCCTCCTGCCATACAGACTGTTCTGTTTATCAGTGTGCTTGTGATGGTGTCAGTTATGCCTTGTTATGTAACAGTTACATCCCATTTGGTCAACTGACATCTTTACCACCTACTGATTTTGTACAGAGTGTAGATAGAGGCTGCTGGACCATACACTTGCATTACTTACTGTTGACTGTTTGGTATCCTGTGGCCCAGCCTGTCTTTACTATTGTACAATATTTAGGGATTGGCCTGAACAGCAACAGTTGTGAACCTTTCCAGACTACTGTATTAGTATAACTGTTTCACAGTTGCATTACTCTGTTTATATGGATGTCAGTGTCTGAACAGCTATAATACACGGCATATACAACTATAATAGTACACAAATAAAGGTTATCCATTTCTGCAAACCTGCGTGTGGTGTTTTATCCTATGACCTCTCTGTGGGAATATGTTGCAGGCAACGATTGTCATTTGTATGGGTGGCCCATACAGTGTCCAGTTGTTAAGGTGTTAACTGTAGGCATAGTGGCTGCTCCATATTGTGTGCACCTTCTACATATGTTCTCTGTGTGTGTCTGAGTAGTCACATGTATATCTATATATATATATATATATATATATATATATATATATATATATATATAGAGAGAGAGAGAGATATATATATATATATATATATATATAGATATAGATAGATAGATAGATAGATAGATAGATATAGCTATATATCTCTGTATATCTGTATCTGCATATATGTGTCTGTGTATATGTACCCTGGGATGTTGATAGCTGCCATATTTTACACTTCTTATGGGAGCCACACTGTACTGCACGATATGTTACAAATACCTGCCTGACATCATACAGGTAGGTTGTAGTACTGTTTACATGTTGTGCACATGTCATGTCAGGTCCTGCTTATGTGATGTGTAACACCTTAGTGTACTGCAGGGCAGACATGTTTGGCTGTGGGGGGGTATGCCTATTCATACATGACGTATATTTTTTGTGATGTTCCAACCCCATTAAAGGTGCATGTGGACATATTTTTATTTATCAATCTACCATTACTATCTACAGATGTGTGACCATATATATATATATATATATATATATATATATATATTTCTATGGATATATATATATATATATATATATATATATGTAGATATCTACATCTATTGATATGTTGTATCTGTTTAGATATTACTATATTTACTCACACAAATACATTTACATGTTGGAATACATTCTCTGTACTATTGAATGACTGGGCTGATTAATATGCTTTGAATACATCAGGGTTATGTATATCTGACATGGCTTAGTGATAAATCACTTTGCCTATGGTGTGTGGGGTTCTATGTTCGAGCCTAGAAGAGGCTGTTTATTTTGTTGCTGGGCAGAACATGGGCCGTTGGATACAGACTGGTTAAGGCACGTTTAATCAGTTGTTAGTGGGTTTGCGTGGTCAGCACTGCTAACCTGCTGTTACATCTGCTTACAGGGTGTTAACTTCAGAATTGCTTAACCAGTGTAGGCATTGCTTACCACCATGCAAACGGTGTTTTATCCTATGACCTCTCTGTGGGAATATGTTGCAGGCAACGATTGTCATTTGTATGGGTGGCCCATACAGTGTCCAGTTGTTAAGGTGTTAACTGTAGGCATAGTGGCTGCTCCATTATGTGTGCACCTTCTACATATGTTCTCTGTGTGTGTCTGTTATATCTATATCTATCTATATATATATATATATATATATATATATATATATATATATATATATATATATATATAGATAGATATAGCTATATATCTCTGTATATCTGTATCTGCATATATGTGTCTGTGTATATGTACCCTGGGATGTTGATAGCTGCCATATTTTACATTTCTTATGAGAGCCACACTGTACTGCACGATATGTTACAAATATCTGCCTGACATCATACAGGTAGGTTGTAGTACTGTTTACATGTTGTGCACATGTCATGTCAGGTCCTGCTTATGTGATGTGTAACACCTTAGTGTACTGCAGGGCAGACATGTTTGGCTGTGGGGGGTATGCCTATTCGTACATGACGTATATTTTTTGTGATGTTCCAACCCCATTAAAGGTGCATGTGGACATATTTTTATTTATCAATCTACCATTACTGTCTACAGATGTGTGATCATATATATATATATATATATATATATATATATATATATATATATGTATATATATATATATATATATATATATATATATATGTATATGTATATATATATATATATATATATATATATATATATATATATATATATATGTAGATATCTACATCTATTGATATGTTGTATCTGTTTAGATATTACTATATTTACTCACACAAATACATTTACATGTTGGAATACATTCTCTGTACTATTGAATGACTGGGCTGATTAATATGCTTTGAATACATCAGGGTCATGTATATCTGACATGGCTTAGTGATAAATCACTTTGCCTATGGTGTGTGGGGTTCTATGTTCAAGCCTAGTAGAGGCTGTTTATTTTGTTGCTGGGCAGAACATGGGCCGTTGGATACAGACTGGTTAAGGCACGTTTAATCAGTTGTTAGTGGGTTTGCGTGGTCAGCACTGCTAACCTGCTGTTACATCTGCTTACAGGGTGTTAACTTCAGAATTGCTTAACCAGTGTAGGCATTGCTTACCACCACGCAAACAGCCTTAAGCCTGCTTACTAGTGCTTACATATGTTTACTATTGCTTATTTGTGCTTAAACCTGCTTACTAGTGCCTTATTCAGTCTGACACTGATACTTCACATGTGCATTTCTTGCGGTACTCCAGTATATATATATATATGTATATATATATATATATATATATATATATATATATATAGATATGTATGCTATTTAGTGGGTTTTGCAACAAAACTATTGGTTATAATGTGCTTTGCCATGTAAAATCGATTGTGCTGCAGTGGGACTCAAACCAGGAATGCCTGCTCATTGGGTGGATGCTCTGCCCACTACACTATTGCTGTGCTGCTTCATTTGCATATTTCTCCCATAATGTCATACCCATGGTTCCTTCCCCTGCCCCTCCCCTGAGCTCCACGTGCACAGCAACCATCCATTCTCCAGTTGCTAGCCCAGTCATACCACACCTGCACACATTGCCCTCTCTGCACATCTTGGTACTCATCCAGTGTACTGTCTCGACCCAAGCTTCTGCAGGCTCTTCATCCGTTTAGTCCATGTACATACAAGCCTTGCCATGATCGTACTCTAATACTGGTGCAATATGCAAATATCGATGTGACTCACAATTTTTAGTTCATCCTGCCAGGGATGGACCTGTTGTTGTGTCAAGATTAGACTTAGCTGGTCTACACTGTTTCTTCCACTGGTAGCATCATGCCAGGGGTTTGAGAAGCAGCTGTTTGCTCACACACCGGCCAGCCTCATCTCCCAGTTCCGCTGAACCGACGTCCCAGGTTTGACATTCTGTGCATGAAGCATGCCCACATGCCCCCTCAACGTGCACCGTTTTTTGTGCAAGACTACTGTTCTCATAGTATGATTGGACAGGCACTGTTTTTATGATACACATAGACTGCTCGATATACTGTAATTGAGTAATGTACAAATGGTTGCTGGTATTAATCTACATACTTACATATAATTCCTATACTGTTGAATGACTGTGCTGGATGATATGTTTGTGATAACAACAGCTGTATGTGTATCTGCCATGGCTTAGTGTTAACTCACTTTGACTATAGTGTGCAGGGTCCAGGGGTTGCAACTTGGGAATGCAGATTATTTTGTTGCTGGGCACGACGAGAGCTGTTAGCTACAGAGTGACTAAGGCACTTTTGAGTAATTGTAAGAGAGTATGCGCTGGTTTGCGCGAGGGTCAATAAAGCTGACCTCCGGTTACGGCGTTTTACACTGAGTTAGCTTCTATATTGCTTAACCAGTGTAGGCATTACTTACTGCTGCCCATACAGGCTAAAACCCACTTACTCCCACTTACCCTTGTTCTACTTTATGTATTTATTTTACATTTGTTGACCAGGAAAATCCGACTGGATACTTGTCCATTTTCAGCGGTGGCCTGGGGAGTAGAGCTCCACAGTAAAACCCAGCTACTCATTACAAATAATACAGAGGTGTTCACATTCATAGAGAGTAACAGACTTAACATAGCTAAGTAACATATTCTTCATGCTTAGTTTACGTTAACATGTTGGTATTATTCATGTTTAGGTCAAGTTTACATGTCAGGTATGACTGTTGACAAAGATCAGTTAAAGGTGAGGTTAGATTCTGGATAGGATACACTCAGGTATTTGGATTTGGATTTAGTTATTCCATACCTGTGTGGTAGAGTAGAAGAGAATAGTGAGGGAGTAGGTAGGTAGGTAGAGGGGGAAACATTGTAACTGTATAGTAGGCTGTGGGAATAACTGGTAGGGGAGCAATGAGGAAGGTTTAAAGGATGATGGGATATGTATGCAAGGCAGGACAAGAGGTGTTGGATTCAGTAGTTGATGTAGGGGTATAGAGTTTAAGTTGGGGGGAGATTTAGCCAGATGGTGAGCGTGTACTGATCCAAGTGTGCTTCAGGTGTTCCTTCAAGCATTATTTACATGTGTCCTATGGGTCATTTGAGGTAATAGATGTGGGTAGTGAGTTCCAGATTCTGACAACATAGTTGGGGAAGAGGGTTTTACTTAATTGTAACTTTATACTTTAATAGAAATGAAAAAGGGGTTGATAGGTAAGTGGTGTTAAAGGGGCACAAAGAGGGAAAGATAGTAGGGGAAATAGCCAGGGATATGCAGGAAGGCTGAAGGGAAGGTCCACAGCTGCCCATTTCTTCTACAGCAACAGCTGTGCATATACATTGAATTTGAAGGTAGATTTGGACATTCACACCCCTGGCTGGGGGTGAGGACAACAATAATAAGATGTGATGCCAATTAGAATGGCTTACATGCCTACAGAGGTTACTGCAAACATGTGTTCTTTGGTGTTATTTAGTGGGTTTTACAACAACAAATCAGGGTATACCGTGCTTTACCATGTAAAATAGACTGTGCTGCAGTGGGACTCATACCGGGAATGGCTGCTCGTTAGGCTTTAGAACCGCTCCAGCCAACACCTGCACGCCTTGACCCATACTTTCATACCCATAGTTCCCCCCCTCCTCCTCTGCAGCACTCATCTTTTCTCTGGGTGCAGGTTGAGTCTAACCACATCACTACACACTGCCCACTCTCCACTTTTTGAGCCTTGTAGGGACTGTTTAGTTAGTTGCTGGCCAGAAAGGGGTCCATTGGAAATGGAGTGGTTGAAGTACTTTTACGCAGTTGTCAGCGGGTTTGCACGACGGTAAGCACTGCTAAGTTCCGGTGACAGCTGTTTACACATGGTTAGCCTCAGTATTGTTTACTCTGTGTATGCACTGCTTCCCGTCATGCAAACAAACTTGCACCTGCTTAGTCGTGCTTATTTATCCTTACTACTGCTCTTTTTTCGACAGTCATAGGTGGTGGATTTGACATGTGTATGGGGTATTCATTCATTACACTGCTTACTACTCCAGTTCTCACATATATGTTATTCATTAGGTTATACAATAAATATATTGATCATAACAGTGCTTTGACATGGGAATGGAATGTACTGCGGTGGGACTCGAACTAGTAGGAGGTCCTTTTAATAAACATCTTTTATTTTTCAGAAGGTTTGTAGATGACCTTTTCCTATTATGGGAAGGTACAGCTGAAGTGCTGATGGAGTTTTGTGGATTACTTAAATAGCACCACGCACTTTCTGGCATTTACAGTGCAATGGCCTGTTATGAACATTGACTTCCTAGATGTAACCATCTTTAGGGATGATAGGAATATGCTTAGTACTAAATTACATAGGAAATCATGTTGGATCAATCATCTACTCAGTAGAGGGAGCGTGCATCCACAGTACATTTTTAGGAATGTGGTCCAAAATCAGTTTGATAGGGCATCTAGACTGATTGTCAGTGAGAGAGACTTTCAACAATAGATACATACCACCAGCATGGAAATAGTACATAGAGGGTATGATAAAGACATGATACAGAAGAATATACAGAATGTGATAACCATGAGAAGCACCAGAGCTAAGCCCTATTTTTCTGAACCAAGGCTGGATGTTAATAGTTCCAACCTGAGCAGAAGACAGAATAATGTAAGAATGTAATTTTGTTATTCCAGTAACATTAGTCAGTACACTAATATTCTAAAGAAAAATTGGAACATTTTAACAACAGATGAACAAGTTAGTATATACTTAGACCCTATACCCCAGTTTATTTTTAGAAATAAGAAGTTCCTAAGGAAACGTTTTTGTGTTCCAAGAGTTGTTAATAGGCCAGTCATACAAGGGACACCTATCCCATGTAGGAAGTGTTATTTCTGTACATATATTAACAGTAGTTCTAGTTTTCCACATCCAGATACAGGTGAGCAATTTGACTTTACCATCAGAGCCACCGGTACCAGCAGGCATGTGATATATCTAGCATTGTGCAGAGTCTGCAGCAAATTTTATGTTGGGAAGACTGACAGGCTGTTGAAAGACAGGATCAGGGAACATGTACACCATACAGGTAAGAGAAGTATAGGTCCATAGGTTGGTACTAGGCTATCGGTCCTAGGGCTTATACAAGCCTAGCCATAACAATTCCCTAGATATTTCTTTCCCAATATTTACTTCCCTGGACCTCTGTCTAGCAGGGCGACTGACATGATCCCTGGGGTGAATTTCCTATCTCCCATCCAATCATCAAGGTTCCTTTTGAAGAGGGCCAAGGAGGTGCTTTGCTTGACATGTATGGGCAGTCTATTCCAGAATATGGGGAGTCTCTGGGTCAGGAACCTATCCCTCCAGCATGTTTTGTTCATTGTCATGACAAGGTTTAGATCCCTGGAGCGTGTGGCTCTGAGGGATTGGGATTTCTTTAAGTGGAGCATGTCCAACAGCTCAGGGTTTGACATGGCCCTGTATGTTAAGCAGAGAGCGCCACTGAGTAGACGATATGCGACAGAATATAGCTGGAGTTTTTTTAGATGGTCAGCATATGGCATCTGCTTTAGGCCTGTGATTCTTTTAGTGAGGTATTTCTGTGGCCTTTCCAGCTGTTGCAGATGTCTTGTGAGGTACATACCAAATGGGGCATTATACTCTATAATGGGTCTAATGAGGGATGAGTACAGTGGGACAATGACCTCCTTTTTTCTGGATGAAAAGCCCTTAGTAATGAGGTGTGCCACGTAGAAGGATTTCCTGACTGTTGTGGCGATGTGGTTATCGAAAGTGAGACCACTGTCCACCTGTGTCCCTAAGTCTCTCATCACACTTCCGATGTTTAGTGTACTGCCACCTATGTGGTAATTCATGGGTACATGTTTTTTTTTCAAAGGGGATAACTATACATTTCTTGGCATTAAGCTTGAGCCCATGGCTCTGGCACCAGGCATCTGTTTCTGTAAGGCCCTTTTGTAGAATATCCACATCATTTGGGGATTCAATAATGGCTCCGAGTTTGCAGTCATCTGCGAACTTTGTTAGCCAGAGTCCCTTAGTGTTGGCCTGTACTTCAGAGAAGTAGATGCCAGACAAAAGTGGTCCCAGGACTGAACCCTGAGGTACTCACGTTTATATCACGTTATCGAAAGATGAAAATAGTGAACGCTATTTCATCGACCCCAAAACATCTAAACATGAAAATATCGAACATTCAGAACAGCGAATTTTTTCCCATGGGAAAAAAATTTGCTGCTCCGAATCACATACACACAACACAAACACATCAAACAAACAGCAACCACACACATACACTTAAATTCCTACCTCTAACACTACACTAAACTAAACATACACTACTATCTACCCACTTACCTTAACCTAAACCCTAACCCTAAGGTCCGTCACTATCGCAAACTCACCTAACCCGCGCCCTAACCCTAACTCACTTAAACCGCCCCTAACCCTAAAGTCTGTCACTATCGCACACACAGCTAACCCACACCTTAAACCTAACTCACTTAACCCGTCCCTAACCCTAACGTACAAACAATCACACACTTACCTGAATCCAACCCATAACATTCCACCACAGTGCTAAGAATAGCGAAGCCACAGAAATGGCCAACCCAATTCTTTCCCGAGGAAAGAATTTGCTGTTCTGCAGCTTCACTATTCTTAGCATTCACTGACTAGTATTCGATAACAGAACATTTGAAGTTTTAATACTTCAATGTTCTGATATACACCCAGGTACTCCACTTGTCACTTGTCTGGAGCTGGATTTGGAGTTGGCTACTTTTACAGTCTGGGTTCTGTCAGTAAGCCAGTTAGCAACCCATTGAGTGACGTAGGGATTTATGCCCAGCTTAGTAAGTTTATCTATGATTCCAGAGTTGGGTGTGGTGTTGAAGACCTTGGTGAGGTCCAGATAGGCTGTGTGGACCACCTTACCCTCGTCCACAGCTCTGGAGACTGATTTGAAGAAGTCAATCAGGTTCAGGAGACAAGATCAGCCCTTCTTAAACCCAGACTGGGTGGGGTCCAGTGTTTGAAGGTTGCCAATGTCTTTGTTTCTAAGTTCCATGATAATGCGTTCCATGCCCTTGCAAATCAGGCTCATCAGACTGATTGGACGGTAGTTCCTAGGATCCCAGGTGGATCCCCCCTTGTGGAGTCGGATAACTGTAGCTGTGCGCCACTCAGTGGGCACAAAGCCTGAGGTGAGGCTATGATTAAACATGACACTTAGGTGAGGTGCCAGTTCATTTTGTAGTTCATGTAGTACACAGACTGGGATGTCATCTGGTCCCATGGATGCTGTATTCTTAGCTTTGGAAAGTGTGGTTTCTAGATGTGTTGCCGTGATTATCGGAATTTGGCAAACTTTTGGAATTGAGATGGGCCCTTTAGGGGGTGAGAGGGGGGTGAAGTTGGCACTAAATTGATCTGCCAGGATATTGGCAATATCCTTGGGATCAGTATATTTAATGCCATTCTGTTGTAGCTCAGAACAGATCTGAGCATTGTCATTTAGATTCTTGACATAACTATAGAATGCCTTGTGGTTGTCTTTGGAATCTTTGGCAATTTTATTTTTGTAACTAGCTTTTGAGGATTTTATGAGAGATCTCAGCTTCTTACTGAGGCTAGTGAGAGATTTGTTTGCATCCTGGGAGTTTCCTCTTTTCTGCAACAGTTTCTTCCTTCTGTTGTATAGTTTGCTTAGAGTAGGGGACCACCAGATTGGCTTCCTTTTTTTGGAGGAGAGCATCTTGGTTCTATTTGGGATGGCACGATTCATGCACGAGTGGATGTGGTCGTACAGTGCCTCAATGTAGGATTCTGCAGTCGAACTTTCAGATCCTGTCTGCATGGGTGTCATGAAGTTTGCCACTTCTGACTTCAGTAGCATGAAGTTGGCTTTGAAGAAGTATTTTAAGGAGGTTTCCTTACTGGGGGGTGGGGGTGGGATGTGGATGTCAAGGGTGATTTGCTTATGGTCAGACCTGACCAATGAGGGGTTGATCACTGCCATGGAGCATCTATTTCCCATGTTGGCAATTATCAGGTCTAGGATATTGGAGCCCCTGGTGGGACAATGGATTAGTTGATCCAGGGCATTGGAATTTAGGAATTCCAGGAACCGTTGGAAAAATGAGTCGGTACCCACGTAGTTTACCCAGTTAATGGCAGGGTAGCTGAAATCACCTAGTGTTAGGGTGTTTGGTTGTATATTTTCCAGTATGTTTAGAAAGGTGTAGTGAGAATCTTGGGGCATGGTGGGTGATCTGTAGCAAGCTACAATTTGGATTGCAGTCTTACCTAGTGTTAGTTGCACCTGAATAATTTCAGATGCATTGTGTTATGCAACTAGCCTGGAGGTGCGAATATCCTTGGTGAATATGGACATTCCTCCAACTTTACTGTTTCGGTCTTGGTTTTGTGGCTGAAATGTGTGGTAAGAGCTGTAGCCTGGTATTACAGGGGTGCTCTCTGGAGCCTTGAACCAGGTCTCAGTTGCTGCACAAATATTGATGTTCTCTATTTTTAGCAGTGCCTCGAGAGAGTGCGTTTTGAGGTTTAGACTTCTAGCATTGAGTAGCATTACCTTCAGATTTTGCATGCTTCTATCTGTTACGGTGGTGGTGGTTTTGTCCTTTGAACCTTGCCTAAAAAAGGCACTATAGGGGTGGCAAGAGCTCTAGCCAGTAACCTGAATCCCAGGGGTGACAGGTGCAGACCATCTCTGGCAAAGCATCGTGGTTTGTCGATCATGTCTTCCCAGGCAGACATATACTGGATCCCCTTTGAATGACACCAGAAGCTTAGCCAATTGTTGAAGTCAATCATTTTGTCTTTATACTGTGGTATCATTCTGAACTGTGGTGGTGGTGCTGCGGTAGCATTGTCACCTCACAGTAAGATATTGTCCTGTTCGATTCTCAGCTAAAGCGTCTTTTGTGTGGAGACATGCATGAATGGGTGTACCTTCATTGAAGATTGTGCATCAGGGCTGGCAACTTGGTATGTAAAAATCTGCTGCCAATCATTAGCAGACCAGAGTTCCACTGTGGAGACCCCTAACCGGGAAAGCCGAAAGATACAACAACTACAACTGTGGTATCATTCTGGGCGAAGGCAGGATGCTACTCAGGGCTAGGGTCATACTTGCCTGGGCCACATGATCCAAGAGCTCTTCCATGTCTCTTTTCATTTAGTCCAGGGAGGTATGTCTCAAGTCATTCACTCCAGCATGGACAATGACAGAGTCGTATTTGTACTTGTTGTGGAGTGACATGAGTGCATGTGTTATGTGGTGGATCCTGGCACCCGACAGGCAGCTGACTGTAATTTTCTCCTTGTTCAGCCTCGTGAGTGGGACATCAGTATGCCTGACTATAGAGTCACCTATGACTAAAGTGTTGGGTACATTGTCTTGCCTTAGCGTCTGTTGTTGGGTGGCACACTGGTGTTGTGAGCTATGTATCACTTTGGTTGTGACTGGTGTTTGTTTGTATTTCAGCTTTGGAGGCCTTTGTTGCTTGGGCAGGTTAATGTTAAGGGCCTCTGCATATGTGGAGTTAGTGTTGCTATATGTGGGTGTTGATGGTGTGGGCTTTGAAGGGCTATGAGTTGCTTGAAGTGTAGTGCAGGTGTTAACCTTCTCCTCTTGACTGTCTAGCACAATCTTGGCTGGAGAGAGCTTTGCTTCCAGTTTGGTTATGTAAGTGCATCTCTTACAGGTTGTAGTGTTGGGTGGTAGGAGGAGAGGGTTGCAAGGTACTTTGCAATTATAGGCTGTTTAGTGCCTACGATTAATTTCTCCTTATTGACAAGGAGAGTTGAGTGCTTGTATCAGTTTCAGGCTTCCTAGTGCTTTCCAGCAGGTTCTAGAGCAAGTGCTAGTCACAGGGGTTCATATTTTAGTGCTACTACTGAGAAACCAGCTAATTCTAAGGGAAAATTTGAAGAGCAGTCTTTCTGGCACCTGGAATAGTTTAACTGTAGCCTCGCAGTGCTGCACAATGTGAAAAATGTGCAAACACATGTTTTTAAGCCAGAAAAGTTGAAAGGGATAGAAATCAGCCTAAAAAGGCTAATGAAATTACAATTTAAGAGCTGGAAACCACTCCTCTAGTGTTAGATAGGCAGTGCAATGCTCATCACTCCCACTGGTTAAGCAGTAGGACTTCCCACTTCCACAGCAAGGTATATATTTAACATACTGGCCAAACGTGGTCAGTACGGACACTACACACTTTTAGTTTTTTGGTCATAGGAATAAACCATGACAATAAGAGAGGAGGGGATATTAGGTTGAGAATGGAGGAAATGGAAGCCTAATGGATCATAAGATTGAGAGCAAATGCTGGTCATTGCTTGACTGATTGTATACCATTAAGACCAGCTTTAAAAGCTAGACCACTATGTAGAAAGTGAAAAGTAGAGTATGGCTTGATACCACCTTCCTGGTTATATATATACATATATATATATATATATACTGAGTGCTGGAACATGTATTCTTTTATCCAAACATATCTATTACATACACTTTCTACGGATAGAAAATGTGTAATTTATTTTGTCATGTGATTTTAATTCAAAAGTTAAAAATGGTGCTTTTATACATTTTATGTTACACCTGACGAAGTATTTGGTGAAAGCACTTGTGTATTTATTCAAACTTTGTCTTTTAACCTGCAGCCTTGCCTATGCTGGGTTTTTATAAACTTGCTAAGCATGGAATCAGTTATGAAGGACTTGGGCCCCACTAATTATCACATTAATAACAATGTACTAAGCATACAATCAGTCGTGAAGGACTTGGGCACCCAGGTTGATAGCAACCTGAATTTTGACCACCATGTTGCCACTGTTGTACGGAAGGCTTTCTACATGGCCCACCTCATAAGTAAGGGTATTTCATCCAGAAACAAGGAGGTCATAACATTCCTGTACTCCTCCCTTATCAGACCCATTATCGAGTACAATGCCCCCTTCGGCATGTACCTTGCCAAGCACATGCAGCAGTTGGTGAGACAACAGAGGTTCCTTACCAGGAAAATCCAGGGTCTCAAACACCTATCCTATACAGATAGGTTAAAAGCCCTGTCCCTCTACCCAGTCTTGTCCAGACTGCTCAGAGGTGACCTGTGTCTGGCATACAAGGCCATCTCAGACTCAGCCTTGATGGAGTTGCTACATATCCTTAAGTCAAAATCCACTCATGCAACCCGTATGCAAGGTCGCAACCTGGTCTGCGACATTAATAGAACTTGTTGAGGGATAGATTTGTGTCCCAACAACTCCCCCATCTGTGGAATAGAGTACCTCACTAGCCCTCCTTAACAGGAACCTGGATGACTGGATGGGAACCAAAAAATATACCGCTGGGATCCAACCTGTGTCCCTGCTGGTCAGGGAAAACAAGTATTGACTTTGTGGGAACATGGGTGAAATTCTTGGCTAGACTTATAAGGGCCTCCAGACCAACAGCCTAGTACCATCCTATGAACCTATGAACCTATAAGCTGTGCAGATCTCACTAACTCAAATGTTGATGGGAACCAGCCTTAAAATATAGTTTTCTATATCACTTGCTTTGCTGACGCTAGATTTTAGACAGCCAGCAGTGGGCAATATAGAAAGAAAGCAAATGAAGCAAAAACTGCCATTAATAAAATGGCTAAGAATCTTTAAACTATATAGGTATAAGAGAGTATGGATGGTAGTGGATCAGAATTTTGGACAGAAGTTGCACTACTTCATTAGGTACACTAAAGTCATATAATGTGAAAAAAAATGGAATATAGCTGCATAAAATAAATCACTATCATCTGCTAGAACTGCCAAAACAGGCTGTAGAAATCTCATCAAACTGCCATAACCATGACTTAACTGGGCTACTGTGGCCCCTATGCACTGGCTGCACTTTCTGGTTACATCTTTTAACAAAATAATCTAGCTACTGAGTATCTATATGCCAGATAAGTGAATTTCTGTTTTTCAAAAGTTCATTCTTCTGTTGTTTTAATTGTAAGCAAATTATTTTTGCTCTTTACTTAAATCAGCTTTGTTGAAATTAGCCAAGTAAGCCACATCAGGAAATACATAGCTACATGGAGTGTGTACTTTGCAGACCTGGCTCTTTAGTTTAAACTGGTTTGTTACAGATCTACTTATTGATTGGTTCCTTAATACTTATATATCACTGTGTCTCATCAATTATTGGCTATTGTGACATATCTGCATTGGGAGCACTTCCTGGTTACATCTTCAAACAAAAGAATCTAGCAACTGAGCATGTATACATCAGATAAGTGAATCTTTGTCTAGTAAAAGTTAATTTGTCTGTTGTTTTAACTGTAAGCGAATTACTTTTTGTTCCTTTTCTAAATCAACTTTGTTGAAACTAGCCAAGTAGGTCCCAGCAGGAAACAGGTGTTTGCCTGGTCTCTCTCAGTTGGGAAGCACTCCAGAAGAGCTCGAAATATAGTCATTTATTAGCCAGAAAGCACATGTTAGATTTCATCTTTTTACTGTTTGCTATACAATAGGTGTGTTTGCACGTATCTGTGCTCACCTGTACAGAGCTCAGCAAAGTTTGCTGTCCTTACCAGAGATCAAGAAGCATCTTTAGAAATATCCAGTATCATCCAGGCAAAGATAAGCTGCTGACATTGTTTTATTGCATTTGTTCTTCAATATATGTTTACTATTGTATTTATTGCATTTTGAAGCATTTAGTCCACATTTTATTTAAAAAATGCATTCTTTTTTAAGTCTTGATTCTTGAACTGTTTGGTCTTGAAATCACTTTTCAGAAGGGTGATTTAGCTAGGAATTAGTTGTTTTGTTACTTTTTTTGCACTTGAGAGTTCTTTCAGTTATGTTTTTACATTAGGAAATCAGGATCATCCATCCTGTGGCAGAAGATGTTTGCCCACTCTCTATGAGTTGGGAAAAATTCTAAAAGAGCTCAAAGTATATTCTTTAATTATCCATAGAGTACAGGAGTTAGATTTAATTTTTTTCTGATGGCTATAAATTAGGCACATTTGCATGGAGCTGCTCACCTCCCAGCAGTGGTTGGCAGTGATCTGTACAAAAGCTTAGACAGTAAAACTTACCCACAGAACTAGTATTTGGACTGTAATCTGTAACTTAGTGAGGTGTTGTGCTGAGTTAAGCTTAGAGCAGCTAGCCTGCATGTAAAACAGCACTAATACCATATCATTGCATTCCCTAAATCTAGCCGTAACCCAAGAAATCACCTCAGGAGACCTATGTAAAAGTCATTCCTTAAACCATAATAGCCCTCCCTAAAACAGGTGTAGACCATAAAGATATGCAATCTCCAAACATCTCAGTGGCCAGCTTGGTAGATATGGGCATCCTGAGAGAATGCAGCAATTGCCTCATGTTCACAACCACTTACTCCTTGAAGGAACCAACACAGTATGGGAGAGATGTTCTTACACAATTTCCCCTGGAGGCAAAAATCTTACTTACAAACAAGGGTGTCAAGGATGCACACACTACATCCATTGCACATACTGCTTACCACACACATAGTCCATCTTATGCTAAGGCACTAAAAAGCAACCTTCCCTCCACATGCAATGGACCCCCAAGAACTAAACCCATAAGGCAAACAAGCATATTATCCAGGACTCTTGTCATCAGGGACGCCATTGTATGACAGACAGATGGCCCACTTAGAATGGACAAGGAGAAGATAAGATAACTGTTATTTTGTTTATCTGGAGTCAGGATCCACCATGTTATGCACAAGCTCAGGTCATTACACTACCGGTACCAGTATGATTCTGTCATAATCCATGAGGGTGTAAATGACCTGAGATGTACCTCACTGGACTACATGAAGAAAGACATTATGGATCTCTCTGAATATGTGTCATAGACAAGTATGGTCCTTGCATTGCACAGCATTCTACCTTCACCAAGGATGATGCCACAGTATGAACTAAAAATGATTAACAATTGACACAGTTTTTGGTTTCCTTCCAGGGGGATTCAGTACCTGTTAGCATGGGAGGACATGGCTAACAGACTATGTTGCTTTGCTAAGGATGGTCTGCAACTATTCCAATAGACTTCCAGATATTGGCTAAAACTTTACCCACCCCCTTATAGCCTTTTTTAGGCAATACCAAAATAACAATCCTACCAAAAGTGCTAATGGAGTTACTGCTCGATGCCATGAGCCTTAACAAGAAATTCCAAATCCTACAAGCTCTCCCCAGTTTGGAAAATATAGCATCTGTGCCATTACCAAGACTTGGCATACAGCCACCAAGAGTACTGTGGCAGTGCAAGGCTTCAGTGCCTTCCACACATGTAGACCGCCAGAAGCACAGACAGGGGCTAAAGACGGACATACCTCTCAACTGTCCAGATTTTCATAGAATGCCCAGATTTTTGCCTTATATCTTTGGTCCGTTTCTCATAAAATTGTGCTTTTCTGGCAAATCATTGGCAAATCCTTGAGGATTAAAGTCAGAAAATAATGACAGACAATTTAGTTTCAGACTTCATACCCTTCAGAAAATCCATGCTAATACAAAAACTGTTGTTCTATCAACTTTCTAAGTTTCTAAGAGATATATTTAAAATTCATAAAAACCAAACGACTGCTGCAGTAACAGGTTAATGCCTCACTACAATGATAAGTACAAATAAAATTCAACAAAGTATGAGCTGTAGATGAGGCAATGGTGCTTTCTAAAGCATACAAGCAACGACAGATCAGTCCATGTAAAAAGCAAATAGATCTGACGAAGCTCTTGTAGTGAAAGCGCTTATCTGTTTTTATAAAATAAAATTGCTTTTTACATGGACTAATCTGTCGTTGCTTGTATGCTTTAGGAAGCACCATTGCCTCATACAGCTCATACTTTGTTGGATATATTTAAAATTGTTCATATGTTGGACCTTTGTCCCCCCATTATTTATGGCTGTGTATAGATTTCTTGTTCTAAGAGGCTGAGAGGTATGAAGTGGAGGTGTTTCAATCTACCTTAGCAGCAAACATACCTCTAATCTGGTTAACCAAGATGATGCACTGAAGTTTATCCAGGTACAAAACGCCATCGATAAAGCCCTTTGCTATATCCTAGTAAGCTATATGTCACCATCTATGCACAAAAATCCAATGACTTATACCTAGACCTACTAGGGACACTTCCCATCCAAACACATACCCTATTCATGGTGTACTTTAACTACTCCTCAATGGACTGGGAAAATATACTGCCTCCAACTCACGGGCAGAACATTTTCTGTACTTTAGTAACACAAATCCCCTTTACCAGATAGCATGCACTCCAACCCAGTTCAAACATACTGGAACTAGTACTCACCATTATGGGACAGCACTGTGGTCCCCTGTATCATGTCCAAGCAGGTGAAAATGGACCAAAAACCTGCCTCCTTCAAAATAAAAATCAAATTCCTAAACCTGTAACAGGAACTATTCTAAAGTAAATTACATCTTATTAAGTGACTGTCAAAATCCAATGCCCCCAAACCTGAGCTCACAGCAATCTATGCAGAACTGCTCACAGAAACCCTGTACAATCATGTAAATGGCTGCATAGAGGCTGCTATACCCATCCAAAGTAAGCCCATAACAAACTCTAAAAACAAACTACACTGGTGGAATCCTAACTTTAACAGGTTATATAACATAAAGAAAAAAGCTAGAAAAATTCAGGAAGGGTAACTCTCATAATGACAAGAGCTAACTGATTTCCCTAAAAAGGAAATGAAGATGACCAATTAAATCCAACAAAGCAAGTTATGAAGCCAGAATAACCTCTCAAGCTAAAAACAACCACAAGTCCTTCTACAGCTATTTCTGAAACCATAAAGGAAGCGCACAACAGTGTGCCACACTGGTGGTAAATGGTACTACCTTCACTAAGCACAGTGACATAGCAAATCTGCTGACTGACAAATTCAGTTCTAGCTTCATCCCCCAATCCCCCTACCCTGCCACCACCTGTGAAATCCCTTCTAGCACAATCCCCACCCAACTATCAGCAAGGAGAAAGATATGGCAGAACTCGCTAAGGCCAAAAACACATCCTTAATGGGCCTCAACAATATCCCAGGTTGCCTCCTGAATAGTCTAAAATATAACCTATCATGGCCACTTGAGACTCTTTTCATCTACATTCTCAAAACAGGGCATGTACCATGTGAATGAAGGACTGCAATGGTTATCCCTCTTCACAAGGGTGGTCCAACAACCAATCTTGGAAACTACAGATGCATCAGTCTGACTAGTCTAATATGCAAAGCCATGGAATGAATTATCATGGAGATGATCAACAAAGACACTGGCAACATACATTCACTGAACCCATCCCAATTTGGCATTGTCGAGGGACATTCATACCTACTTAACCTGGTGTACTTCTTTGAGAGTGTCACCAAAGCAATGAATGATGGAAAAAACAGTCCATACCACCTACCTTGACTTGGCAAAGGTATTTGAAGCAATACTTCACTTGGGTATTGTTAAGAAGCTCTCTGAAGTAGGCTTATATCCCTACATAACTCACTGGATTGCCAGCTGTCTAACAGATAGGCCCCAAGAAGTCGAGACTAGTGTTAAACCTCCACCCAGAGACCAGTGGAATGCCTCAGAACGTTGTGCTTGGGCTGCTTCTGTTTGGCATCTACTTCTCCGAAGTCAAGGCTATTGTCAAGGGCTTCTAGCTCACCAAGTTTGCAGCGATATCCTGCAAGAGGGTTTGACACAGACAACTGACTGGTGCCAAAGCCACAGTTTAAAACTCAATGTCAAAAATTACATTATAGTGCCTTTTGGGAAAAGATATACCCAGATTAATTATTCCATTGATAAAACCTCTAAGAGCTGACCCATTGGTTAGGGATTTGGGAACATATGTAGACAGAAATCTGACCTTTGACTAACATATAGCCAAGATTTGTAAGAAAATCATTCTATGTTGCCCATCTTATAAGAAAGGGTATGGCAGCCATGTCCAAGGAAGTTATAGTATCACTGTGCTTGGACCTTACTAGACCCATCATTGGGTACAATTCCCTATTCTGCATTTATCTGACCAGGCATATGAACAAGGGAAACACCACAAATGTCTTCACCAAGACTATCTGGGGCATAAGCACATTATCCTACTCAGAGTGCCTTAAGACCCTATTACTATACCCTTTCTCCTATGGGTTACTAATAGGC